>NW_008824196.1:2026485-2031600 GCF_000699105.1 Pygoscelis adeliae
TCTCTGGGCCCGGCCGTCCAGCCAGTTTTTGACCCAGCGCAGAGTCCACCTGTCTAAGCTGTGAGACGCCAGCTTCTCTAGGAGAATGCTGTGGGAGACGGTGTCAAAGGCCTTACTGAAGTCCAGGTAGACCACATCCACAGCCTTTCCTTCATCCACTAGGTGGGTCACCTGGTCATAGAAGGAGGTCAGGTTGGTCAAGCAAGACCTGCCTCTCATGAACCCATGCTGGCTGGGCCTGATCCTCCGGTTGTCCCGCACATGCTTTGTGAGCGCCCTCAAGATGAACCCCTCCATAATCTTCCCCGGCACCGAGGTCAGGCTGACATGCCTGTAGTTCCCCAGATCCTCCTTCCGGCCCTTCTTGTAGATGGGCATCACATTGGCAAGCCTCCAGTCGTCCGGGACCTCCCCCGTTAACCAGGACTGCTGATAAATGATGGAGAGTGGCTTGGCGAGCTCCTCCACCAGCTCCCTCAGAGCTACATCTATGAACCTAGTTCAATCCCACAAAAGTAAGAACAGGTCTGCTATGACCATCTACTACTGTAGTTGTAAACTCCACTGAGCATGACGTGGTCTGCGGGAAAATATGGTGTTAGTCAACCCTGTTGCTGCAAGTCTTTAAACCTAAAAGGATGTCATTAACAACCTGTGGCACTAACAGTTTCACAAATAAGAAACAAGAGGCCAATAGATTTCTATTGTAGAGAATGAAGAGGTCCTCAGTACTAAGGGTAAGCTGAAACAGGCCACTCTGCTCTTTATCTTGGTTTTTGACCAGGAGTCAGAAAACTGTCAGTAGACCCTCGTTCTCATCTACCTGTTATGGGAATACGAAGTTGCACTTTGTCCTTCTCTCCTTTAGCAAATGTAGGAATAGGCTAAGCAATCATCAGCCTTGAGGTCACATTTAGCTCACTAGATGATTAGGTGAATTTGTATATCTAGTTTCCTTTACAAATATTGCTGACAGCAGCAGAAAGAATACTGTTGGACAGTTTTAGAAATACCAGACATCCAAAATAACTACACACTAATGACAGTGGTGCACTGTTTACTCATCTTTCTCATTACTTAGGACCAAAGCAGAGTATAACAAAGCTATCTTGTTAGCTACTGCTGTTCCTTCTCTGTAAACAGGTAAGGAATCTGGAGTATTTTATCAGCTTGGCACTCTTCAAAAGTGCTAAGCAAACAACCTGCTGTCATTTAGCTTAACTGGTGAGGAACCCTGATTGCATCCCAGGATTTACACAGGTGATAATAATGAAAGAACAGTATCAAAAAAAGAAAATAAAAAAGGAGGAACAGAATGAGCTTAGCTGCCTGGCTGTCTTGTGCAAGACAGCAGTGTTGTTTTGAAGTTACAAATAAAAGAGAGAGAAAATTTTAGAGAGTTAAAACTGCTTTTTTTTTTAAACTTCTGCTATATAATCCACTCTTTAATGACCAGACAATTCAAAGTTAAGGTAGAGAATAATCATTGCATGCACTTTGATCAAAGTTACAAGTTTATACAATATAAAAATCTTGGATAATGGTAAGTCCTAGAAAGCTACCAGGTGTTCATAGATCTTTTTAGTTTTTTCCAATATGATCTTCTCCTACTCTATTCGCAGACAAAGCACATTCATGATTGCGGAAGCACGCACACCTCAGCAGTCAACTGTGTGGTAATCTTCACAAAAAATGTGCACCCCCTCTGTCTCCAGCAGAACCTTGGAGAGAGTGGAGAGGCTAAACATAGCATGCTCCCAGAGTCACCAGTTCTGCTAGCACAAAGGGCAAGAATCAAGAATCCCATTCTCAGCTTCAGTCTCACTTGTCTCTCTTCCATTTAAGCACAGGGAGAGATCAAAGGCGTGAGGTGTCCCAAATGGCTATAAATGTCTGGCTTAGCATGTTATATAATGCTCAGATGATGGCAAGAATATTCTGCATTACTGTTTCAACATTTCTAGTAGCTACTTTCAATGTTATCTATTCCTCCTTTCTATGTTGTTATGCCAGTCTCTTCCTTGCTTTAGCTACTTTGGAGGAGGATGACTAGACTAGAGAGTTAACAGTAACCAGTTACTGAAGTAACCTGAGTTGGTGAGTAAAAAGGATGTGGTGACTGTGATTAGTTCCTACCTGTCTTTCACCAGACAGGACGTTGTGTCTTTGTCAGATTCTTGTCTGCAGTGAATATCATAGACTTGATCTCAAAAACTAAGCATCTGTAACTTCTGCTGATTTCTACTATAGCAGAAGATGACAGCTCGGAAAAAGAAGCCTAACAAAAAGGGTGAATCCAGGTGGGAATTGACTTGGAGACTCAAGCTGACTGATAAGTCTCTTTCTATAAATATTTTCATATATGATCGTACACTATTGCTCCACAGACCATAAGCTGAAATAAAAGCTTGTTGCAAAATGATTTCTATCTCTTCCAAGAGTCATGAGTTCTAATTCTCTTTTCCTACTGGTTTTATAGTACTGCAACTCCACTGAAAGCAGTGGAGTTGCTTCTGACTTACAGTGCCATAAGAAAGAAAACAGCACTATAAGCACAGAAGGCAAGTGGTTACAGAGCCCTTGTATTTTCTTGCCATGGAAGTATAGATCTCTTCCTCTTAGTCTAGTATGGACAGCTGCCATCCCATTTTTACAAAGGAAACAGACAAACCACCCAACCACCCAGCTATTGCTTACAAATCTAACTGCATTTCCAGAACTGATGCCAAAACAACATCATGAACAGCTCAGTATGTGCTATTGAGACTCCATACTGATGTTATTACAGTACGTGATTACTCTAGGGCAGAAATGTACTCAATGTACACACATTTCCTGAAAGTTTTAGAGTTCTGAAAAGGAAATGCTCGAGAACTGCATCTATTTTCTTCTCCCCCATTTTTTGTTTGAATGTTAAATAAGGAGCAAAAAAGGAGAAAGGGGAAATGCCACGTACCGTTCTTTGCATGCCAATTACTTACTCTTCTTAACATTCAAAAATACTGACTTTATTTTTATTGTGAATGAAAAATTTGAGTAAGGAGCAAGACAGCATCAGAGGCTGGAAATGGTGACTACAGTAGTGCATTATACATGTCATTAGTGGATTTATGGGATGGACAATAGAAACAAGTTTGCTAATAAATTCATGTCTAGCTATGTTCCTATCTTACTGGAATCTAAACACTTTTGCTCAAAGTACTTTCATGTTTTTCCATCCTAGCTCTTTCTAACTTTATCTTTCTGGAAGTCTCTCCTACATCTGGCAGAACTTTGAGAGCTCCTTTGTATTAGGAAGCAATCGAGGGATCTTGCTTGACCACTTACCAATTCGTGTTCTTGCTTGCCTCTTTAGCAACCCACTTGAGAGAGAAAATACAAGATGGGTTGTCAGGCTTCCAGAAAAGGAAGTAGAAAATTTCTCCATTCCCAGTCTACACTCCCCTCTACAACTTCATCCTCTGCCATTAGGATTTTCCTCACCTTCAGTGAGGAAAGGGGAGGGATTTGTTTCCCAATCTCATAATAGAAAAGTTTTTTAGGCAGGACAACCTGGGAAGAAATGACAGCAAAATTATTGTGTTCCTGAGCTGGAAAATTCACATTTCACAGGATATTCTGACATTTGAAAAGTTATTGTCTGGAAGAAAAGACAATCTCATATATTTACGTATTCCCAGGACGGAGAATTCAACTCTGTTTGGAACGTCCTGCTTCAACATATATCAAAGGAGCTGAGTGGCCCCTTTTGCCCGGAGACTTGAGGCAATTCCAGCTTGTCATATTCCTCCAGTCATTATTCTCAGGTTATATTCAGGATCACCATGCTTCTGGGGTACTTCCCAGACAGGCATCTTGGAAATAAGCTCTTCCCTGCTACAGGATGTGGAAGATGACGTCGGTTCATAGGATGCATAAAGACTCAGGGAACCAAATGATTGTGCATCACAATTGGAAAGAAGAAGAAATGCAGTTTAACTGGAATGACTATTGTGCCAGAGGATTTAAAGATAGTAAAGAGAATTGTTGGTCTGTTTAGTGCACTGCAGGGACAAAGACACTCTCATGGTTATAAGAGAAATTTATTTCTAGGCTTGTAGACTCCCACAGTGTCTACTGAAGAATATCAATTCAGAAATGCAGCGACATTTGCTCCTTTCCGTTACTGGCAAACTACAGTGCTTGTCATTAATCACCCTGACATATGAAAATGCAACATTATTCTGTTATTTCTATGCCTTCTGTTTTTTCACTGACCTACCATGTTGTCAAATGCTATAAACACAAAGTACACAGTTGTGTGTAGCGCAAAAGGAAAAAAGGAAAATGCTTAAAGGAATCATAATTAAAATGTGTTTCAGCCTGGGGTATCTGTATTGAAGCTTTAAGTTTTCTAACTTCGTTTTCTTGCTTGATTATATTAGAATAATGGCTTCTAAAAACAATATTAATTGTAAGATGCTAGCCAGTCTTTCAACTGTATAGGAAAACCAGGAATACTTCGTTCCATGATATAAAAACCTTAATGTAAATTCTTAATCCCACCATTTCTACACTGAAACCAGAGGGAAAATAGAAATAAGTCAGGAAGGATGGAAGAGCCTTAAAAAGTCCAGGAAAAAAGATTCCTGTAACAGTAGGTGTCTGTGCTACATTTTTGCTGTACATGAAGGCCCATGAATCTGAGAGGAAAAGCACAACTCAGTGATTCCCCAGATTTGTTTTATCTCAGTTTCCAGCTCGTCAGAGGGTATCATGTATTCTGACAGAAAGAGAAAATACGCTGGAAAGACGGAGAAAGCAATTTTCGTGGTTTAGTTTGTTTTGGACACCAGGGAGAGCACTTTCACTGCAAAACTGCCCCCTAGTGGGGTTCCCGTAATGGTCCGGCAGTGTTTTACACGGGGACCAGGCAACTCTCCGGCAGCGCAGTCCTCTGCCGTGCCTCATCTTGCCGTAGAGACTGCCGCTTCTCAGATACAACATGCAGAAAGCAGGGAAAAAAAGGAAGGGGGAAAAAAAAAAGGAAAGAAAAAAACCCGTAAGCGAAGACTGCAGTCTTCTCTAAAGCAGGAAATAATCCACAACACATAGTATAACCTGACAATACTTTCC
>NW_008824196.1:2031615-2037656 GCF_000699105.1 Pygoscelis adeliae
ACTCATTAAAATGAAAATAATTTCCAAACACTTTCGTATTTCTAACACCTGCTGTCACAGTATCTCAGCCCCTCTGTATGCTCATAAAGACGGTACTTGAGAGAAAAAGTGCTCTTGTGGGTACAAGGCTGGGACGGAATTTAAGGTTTCCTCCTTGGCAAATCAGAATATTTGTATCTGATCTTAAAAAAGGGTCTGAATATCACAGCTTTTCCCTTCTTATTTATAAAACGAGAAGAATATATTTTTGTAGCATGTTGTGAGTTTATTTAGCCAGGCTTGTGAGGGAAACTAAACAGGAGGCTAATAGGACTATATATGGAATTAATTTAAGAACTGTTTAATATGTAAGACAGCTTCCATTATTGCTTACGATATCTTTGCATGTCATCATTAATCACATCACACCTGAGTAGAAATGTCTTGTGTTACACAGCCTGAAGGTTCTGTCAGAGAGCAGTAGTCAGGAGTGAATCTCATGCGTCATGAGAGAGCAATGTGTCTTGAGTGGCCCTACAATATCGCGATTTAAAACTTGAATTGCAGAATGTGTACCATTTAGGAAGGCATAATAGTGCATAACCTTACAAAAGGGCAGAGTTTGGCCTTGAAATATCAAAATATTCAAAAATCATCTTGACGACTTCTAGAAAACTCTGTTATTTGGCAAAACCTGCAAATCATTTTGATTTTGATTATTTCTTAGTACTACACAAAGAAATTGCAATTACTGTGTTTTACGTGGTATAATAATATATATAAAGCCTATATTAAACACCGAAGCATTAATTGATATTTCAGCAAAAATGATTAATAATTAAACAATTAAACCTTTTTTTTCCAGCCTACATCCCTAAACTATTAATCTCCTGAGTTAATGAGTTCAGACTTTTTACTGCATCAGAATGCAATGGCGATTCTGGAAGTTGAGATTTACTATTTTTGGCAGCATCCTATTTTCAGACATGCTTTTTAAAAATCAAGGTGATGATTTTATCATACTGAAAGCTTTAAAAGCACCTAGATTTTGGCATACAGTTCTGATATAATGGATGAAATCTGTGACAGCTACTGAATAAATACTAAAACCACAAATCCTAGTCATCTGAATTCTTTAAAACATGCTGGCTTATTCTAAATAACTATTGAAACGATGATCATATGTTTTGGTTTTTTTTCTCTGAGAACAGAAACATAAGCATTTCCTTCTACTTTGGGGAATATATGCCACAAATTGTTGATTTTATGGCTGTTCAAAGAATATGTAGAATATTCTTCAGCTAGATTTTCCTTATATTTTGCTTTTTAGCAGCTATGCTACCAGGCAAAACATACAACTATTGATAGTCTATTTTGTTCTTCAGTGTATTCTCTCATTTTGTTTGTAGAAAATTCAGTTTCATATTATCAAATCACTCCATAGATAAGGGATTATCATGAGATACCAACTGATGGACTCACAGGACCTGACACTCCTCATATTTTTATTTCTTGGGGGGGTGAGGAGGGGGGAAATCTCACTGAAAATAATATTATTGGAACACAAGGTGGAAATTCAGTTCAAGTACTTAGCATCACTGCAAAAGACAAAAGGGAATAGGGAAAAAGAAAAATCTCCCCTTCTTGGCCAGGAAGTAGCACAAGCCCCTCCTTTCTTAGGCTGGCATTAACCTGCCTAAACATATGCTTAATTTTAAGCCAATGAGGCCAACTTACACATTTGATATGTTCAGAGGTTTCACTTCAAGGTCTCTAGTGTGGGCCAGTAGACTAAATGCTCAGTTGCAGCTGAAGCACGTTAGGTGCATTCCTGGAGCATATCTTCCGAATTTGTTTAATCCAACAGGAATCCGGTTCAGATGCTCCAAGAGCCCTTTCTCAGCATGAATCAGATCACAGTGGGGACAATCAGAAGATCAGTTTCAAAAGTTTTCTTCTGATCTGAACTAAAGAAGTAATGTGTCAGAGGCACCACTTGAAGGTCTCCTATTGCCCAGGAAGACCTCCCTAGCAGTGAGTGCTCTTAAGCCCTATACCTCAAGACTAAGCTCGCAAAACCACTCATAGCGCTAAGCTTTATGGCACCCAAGTGCTATGCATTTATATGTTTTAACCTGAAACCACTATACTTTCAGTTCTACAGAATAAAGTACTGCATCTGTCAATAAAATCTGGACCACAAGCTTTATAAAGACGAACAGTTTCTTTACCCTTACTTTCTCAAAATGGTTCCAAATATGACACCAATGTTTCTCAATCTGAGATGGCAAAACTAAAACAGAGTGACTAGGAGCAGTTTCATACATACATACAACTACACACACAGAGATATGTGTACAGAGGATTCAATTTATAACAATACACGTTATACTTAGGAAGGTAAATTTATGGCTAAGAAAAGTAGTTCTGCAGCCAGACATAGCACCTTACAATAATAGCTAAAAAAATACAGTAGAAGGGGGCCCTTTGTTGAACAGTGATGAAGGAAAATCAAACAGTATTGCTTTTAGAATTTTATTAACTGGAACTGACAGTAAAGAGTTTGCATGTTTGAAACAGTGTGAGTAAAATGATGAAGGATAAGAAGACTTAGAAGACATTTCTGAAAACCTATCTAGTTAGAAATGACGTTCACAGCTTTTGGTTTGTTGAGAAGCAGGTGCTTGCTCTTCTGAAGCACTTTTTAAATCTTTAAAAGTTCAAGAAATCCAAGGCCTTTATTTGTTAAATAAGATGGGCAGATACCTCAGGACCACAGAACAATAACCTCTGATTATTAACGTATTCTAGAGGTCTACATCAAGCAGGTTCTAGACAGAGACTGCAGGAAATCTTGCTGATGAATGAATGAGACTTTAGACGTCTTAAGAGAGGCGTACTTACATCAGAAGGTCCTGATTTCTCTGCAGAATTTTCCACCGGATGTCAAATAAGTATTATGTAATTTTTCATGAATATGACATCAGAGTTCCATAAAAATAAAACTTCCAAAAGTTTGAAAATGATAATGAGCCTATAAAGAAAGGAGAAGTACTGGCAGGGCCTCCCAGCCCTTTGTACTTATAGACATGATTGAAGGAGAAGGGGAACTACTAGAAGCAGATGATGAGCAAGTTGAGAATTATGTCAGAGAACTCAACCCATACAAGTCCCTACGACCAGACAGGCCGCACCTCAGGATGCTGAGAGAGCAGACTGATGTTTGGAAAGGCTGCTTGCTATAGGGAAGTGATTGTGCCCCTGTACTCGGCACTGGTGAGGCCGCACCTCGAATACTGTGTTCAGTTTTGGGCCCCTCACTACAAGAAGGACGTCGAGGTGTTAGAGCGTGTCCAGAGAACGGCAATGAGGCTGGTGAGGGGTCTGGAGAACAAGTCTTATGAGGAGCGGCTGAGGGAACTGGGGTTGTTTAGCCTGGAGAAAAGGAGGCTGAGGGGAGACCTCATCGCGCTCTACAACTACCTGAAAGGAGGTTGTAGAGAGGTGGGTGTTGGTCTCTTCTCCCAAGTAACTAGTGATAGGACGAGAGGAAATGGCCTCAAGTTGCACCAGGGGAGGTTTAGACTGGACATGAGGAAAAATTTCTTTACTGAAAGAGTGGTTAAACATTGGAACAGGCTGCCCAGGGAAGTGGTTGAGTCACCATCTCTGGAAATATTTAAAAGACGTGTAGATGAGGTGCTTAGGGACATGGTTTAGTGGGCATGGTGGTGTTGGGTTGACAGTTGGACTCGATGATCTTAGAGGTCTTTTCCAACCTTAATGATTCTATGATTCTATGATTCTATAATCTCCAAAAGCTCATGGAGATCAGAGAGAGGTCCCTGACAACTTGAGAAAGGCAAGTGTTGCATTCATCTTCAAAAAAGGCCAAAAGGACTATCCAGGGTACTACAGGACAGTTAGCCTCATTTCAGGTCCTGGGAAAATCATGGAGCAAGACCTCTTGGAACACATTTCTGGGCACACAAAGAATAAGGTGACTGGGAGCAGTCAGCAGGGATTTACTAAGGGTGAAGCATGCCTGACCTTTCTGATTGTCTTCTACTAGAAAATGTTGAGATTTGTGGGTGATGGAGAGCAGTGGATATCATTTACTTTGACTGTAGCAAGGCTTTCAACACCACCATGCACAGGAATTTTGTATCCCATTTGGGATGCTATGGTTTGGATGGGTGGACAACCAAATGGGTAGACAGCTGGTTGGACCAAGATCAGAGGGTAGTTGTTAATGATTTGTACTCTATCTGGTGGACAGAAAAAAGTGGAGCATCAGAGGCGTCCATCATCAACAACTTCAAGGAGGCAATAGAGTGCACTTTCATCAGATGCAGATGACATCTACATCATAAAATCATAAAATGGTTTGGGTTGGAAGGGTCCTTTAAAGATCACCTAGTCCAACCCCAAAGTACTGGGGACCCCAGAACTGGGTGCAGTCCAGATGGGGTCTCACAAGAGCAGAGTAGAGGGGAAGAATCACCTCCCTCGACCTACTGGCCATGCTTCTTTTTATGCAGCCCAGGATACCATTGGCTTTCTGGGTTGCAAGTGCACATTGCTTGTGCATATCTAATCTTTCTACTAATATCCCCAAGTCCTTCTCCACAGGCCTGCTCTCAAGCCATTCATCACCCACCAGGGTGAAATCAGGGTTGAAAAAGTCAACATGCTTAAGTATAGAGCTGCCATTCAGAAGGAACTAGGTAGGCTGGAGGGGCAGGACAACAGCAGCCCTATGAAATTAATCAAGGACAAATGTAAAGTCCAGCACCCAGGAAGGAAGAACCCCTTGCAACCATACAGTTTGGGAACCAGTTGGCTGGCAAGCAGCTCTGCAAAAAAGCTGTGGGCAGCAAGCAGGACACGAGCCAGCAGTGTGCCCTGGCAGCAAAGATGACCAAGTACATCCTGGGCTGCATTAGCAGCAGCACAGCCAGCAGATTGAGGGAAAGTATTACCCCTCTTCACTCAGCACTCATTAGGCCACATCTAGAATATTGTGTACAATTTTGGTCCTGCCAATACAAGACCTTAACAAACTGGAGTGAGTTCAGAAAAAAAAGCAAGTCAGGGGGCTGGAGTACTTGTTCTGTGAGGAGAGGCTGAGGGAACTGGGCAAAGAAATGGCTTCAGTGAACTCAACAGCAGCCTATGAGGCGGTCATTGAGAAGACGCAGCCTGGCTCTTCCCAGGGGTGCATGGTGGGAGGATGAAAGACAACAGGCATAAAGGGAAATGAAGGGTTCAGACTAGATATAAGGGAAAAAAAAATCACCATGAGGACAGTTGAGCTGTGGAACAGGTTCCCAAGAGGTTGTGCAGTCTCCATTGTTGGACGTCTTTAAGACCTGCCTGGCTAAAGCCTTGAGCAACCTGGTCAACCAGTGTTGACCCTGCTTTGTGCAGGATGTTAGGCTGGGGGAGTTCCTGAGGTTCCTTCCAACCTGAATTATTCTCTGATTCTATGATGCTAATTAAGGAAATGAAAATCTCCTATAAGTCACCATAGCTAGATCTTACATAACACTTTGGTCAGTAGCTCAGGACAGATGGAAAACTAAGGTGCAAGGTGTAATCACACAGAGATAAGTTCCTAAAAGGGATTCTAGTGAATTTCTTTATGACTAAGCAAATAAAAGATATATTTTCTTTCTATTTTTAACCTAAGCATTCTCCTAGAGAAGCTGGCGGCTCACGGCTTAGACAGGTGTACTCTGCGCTGGGTCAAAAACTGGCTGGACGGCCAGGCCCAGAGAGTTGTGGTGAATGGAGTTCAATCCAGTTGGCGGCCGGTTGGCGCCGGTCACGAGCGGTGTTCCCCAGGGCTCAGTATTGGGGCCAGTTCTGTTCAATATCTTTAACAATGATCTGGATGAGGGGATCGAGTGCACCCTCAGTAAGTTTGCAGATGACACCAAGTTGGGCGGCAGTGTTGATCTGCTGGAGGGTAGGAAGGCTCTGCAGAGGGACCTGGACAGGCTGGATCGATGGGCCAAGGCCAACTGTATGAGATTCAACAAGGCCAAGTGCCGGGTCCT
>NW_008824196.1:2038165-2049644 GCF_000699105.1 Pygoscelis adeliae
ATTGGAACAGGCTGCCCAGGGAAGTGGTTGAGTCACCATCCCTGGAAGTATTTAAAAAACGGGTAGATGAGGCGCTTAGGGACATGGTTTAGTGGGCATGGTGGTGTTGGGTTGACGGTTGGACTCGATGATCTTGGAGGTCTCTTCCAACCTTAATGATTCTATGATTCTATGATTCTATGATTCTAAGGAAATGAGTCTTCAGTGATTGTGCTGTCCATCACTCATTTTCAACAATAAATTTTCTAGCTTCTTTAGCCAATTTCAACCAAATCTGACAGGGAAGTATCAGTCTCAAAGGTAATTTTGTTGTTATAGGATTTTGGAAAATTGATTGCTGGAGAGGAGAAAGAACAGCCTATTTGTTTTACCACTCTGGAAAGACAAGCAGAGGGTCCATTTTGTTTCGCAGCTGTATTCCAGACATCCAGTTAATACATGCACAGATCTAAAATATAGGTATGCTCTGTATTCTATGGGAAGTGTATTTGTATATGTGATTTTTTTGTTATTGTTTTCCAACCTTGGTATCCCACTTCTTTTTAATTTTGTTGCTGTCATACAAGACTTGTGGACAGGAAGAATAAATCAGATCATCTGCCCAGAATTGAGGCTGTACAATGTTACAGTGTTATCCTCATGTTGCCCTCAGAGATAGAGAATTGCCTCAAGGTCTTAATGAAGTTATTACTAAACCCAGTTTTCCTGAGTGATATGAGGCATAATGATACAGGATAACAGCAAAATAATTGTCACTTTTATTTTAGTGCAACTTTTGAAAGAACATTTTCAACCTCATGCTATGAATTAATCCCTCTTTCACTGGAAAAGCAACTGGACACTTAAGATAATTACCAATCAGATGAAATATCTTAAAATGAAAGTCTAATCTAAAAGGAAAGTATATATTCCAGGAAGCAACAAAGAATATCACGTCAGAAAGAACTACTTGCAATGGATCAGTGGTATAGTCCCCCCCAAAATAATAATAAACAGAAAACAGACATTTTGCTTACTTTTACAGAAAATCTCTGGAATACTCTGCTTCAGTTTAAGAAGGGAATTTCTTTTCTGTGTTAAATAAAACAATATTTGTGGTTTCCTAGATAAATAAAGACAAGACTAAATTAATCTCAAGGGTATAGATTACAAAATTTTCTGGAACAGAGACTACTTTAACAATGTGCACTGTATCTAGTGCTACAAGAATGAGCCAATGAAAACAGTTTTTTTCAGGTCGATTCTATAATATTCTGGATCAAACCAGAAGTCTTGACTGGATTTTGCCCAAATCACCTCAAACACTGACTTGCCTTTCAAGAAAAGGAAATTTGAAAGCTGACTACTGAATTGCTAAAGGTCACCAGGACAGAAGACTGAACTTTCTAAGTCTCAAAACTATTACTACCAAGGTCAATGACTACCACAAAACTTGCTGCTTTCTACTCCAAACATAATGTGTATCTTCTTTGTCTCTTTGGGGTATATGTAAAACATTTAATAAAAGAAAAAAATTGCATTCAAACTGCCTTGGAGGAAAGAAGAGAAAATCATATTTCTTAGGTGATAGCTACAACATGAACACAGCTGAGAAATGACAGTGATGAAAATTGTATAAAAGAGAAAATTGTAACTTCTGTCTTAGCTACAGATGTTAAAAGACTAGGCTTCCTCTACTGTCAAAAAATGCAAAAGGAGGTACTTAAAGGTAGGTATACGCTGCACCTTGACAACTAGAGAGCTACAATTCCTTAAAAAGCATCAAGGGAATTCTGCAAAGGAGATCACCTTAGTACATCTGTTGCATTGGACCTAATGGCTGTTCCTGCAACATCATCCTTCATTCAGTGCACGGTTGACCCAGCTAAATATTCACCTAGCTAAAAAATTCTTGCACAGCATAACGTAATGATTCAATACCAACAGTGAAAGCATACCTTAATTGTCAACACTTACAGAAAGTAATAGAAGTCATTGCAAATAAAGTTTCAGACCTGAGGATATACTACAAGTCTCTTAGGCTATGCCTACACCGATGGATGTAGCTAAGCATGAATGAGCTCTGCCAGTGTTTTGCGCTGGTTAGATATAAATCAGGACTATCTGTGAAATTACATAGCTGCACTAACATAGCATTGTCCCTAAAGCAAGTATACCCTGCATTTCAGCTGGGTTTCATAGCTTACGACACTGACCACAATGTCATATTATTTTTTATATCTGACATGAAGGCCCAAGACGGTTCATATCCAGACAGCTCAGAGCCTATTTGCTTCTGCCCATATTTGTCTTCATACATATTCGCATTCCCATAGTTCTACAGCCCACACATTCATCACTAAACCGTAACATTTCCCAGACATTTCAGTGAAATTCTTTTAGTTTGTACAGCAGAAAAAGTCACTACAATAATTCTTGTATGAATGTAATGCATTTTTGTCACTGAGCATTTTACAGTAAAGTTATGCTAAGTTATGCTAATTGTCAGGCTTGGGGTTGGTGATTTAAAAACATTCAAGATTCTTTTTCAGCTGAAACACTTTCACAGCACAAACACATGCTACGTCAGATGAGATAATCAGATCTACTTATTAAAAGAAATTCTGAATTAGTTATTTTCACCTCATTTTACTATACAGACACCTTCAATTCCCATATCAAGAATTGTCTGTGTTAAGCTCTAAAACCAGCTGTGTGACAGTGATTTAATAAACATGACGCTCTTTCCAAAAGCTACAGCATTATTTCTCATCCTGCCTCAAATTTGCTATTTAAGCTTTAACAAAAAACTTTAAATTTCACTTGCAGCTATTCCATTTAGAAGATGTTCTAATATACATTGCCCTCTGAAAAGAGACATTTTAATGGCCATATACAAGGCAAAAATATTTTCCAGCTTATGCTGTAAATTAAATCCTTCTAGTTGTAAACTAGGGAACAAAAATATTCCAATATATTTTGGGTTTCTTTAGATCATAAATATTGTCAGAAAGCCTTATCTAGATTGCCCATAATAAAAGCATTTATACATTATATTATACCTGTCTGTTATACATTATTTTATACCTGTTTGCAAGCAATTAAGGAACCAATGAAACCTACCAATATGTTAACCTGATGGTGTGATATTATGGGGCCAAATGAAGTGGCAAATCTGTTGCAAGAATTAGATTATAAGACAACCGCCATGGAGAGCATTTCTATACAGTAAGTATGGTATGGAAATAAATTAACAACTCATGTTGGCTGTAAGAGTCAAGTATTATAAGCTGTCTCCATTCTGCTCTTTTCAAAATCTAGACGAACAATTTGAGGTGCTGTGACAGAAAGCAAAAAAAAAAAAAAAAAAAAAGCCTACCCTGCATGTAACTAAGGCATGGTAGCTGTTTTGAGATTAACATTAAAAAGGAAATAATTTCCTTCTCTCATTGGGGATGAACTAATATGTTCTGGTTTTCACTCTCATCTTGAATCCCAAGCCAAGGGTAAGTCTAATAACAAGACTTGCAATGTCAACAGAAATAAGTGAGCGGATACTCTTAGATGAGGGAGCAGCCACTGTTTCTGCCTTTCTCTCAAAATACCTAGGCCTTCCACAAGTTGCTTTTCTCCCTGTACTGAAACAGAGCCAGTTAGCATTCATTCTTGTCATTCACTTTGTCAGAGTTAAGGCAGGGAACAAACAAATGCTGATTTGGCTTAGTGAAAAAGAGATATATAACAACGTTTACATATAAATTAAATTATATTGTTTTGTTACACTTTCTAGGTTAAGATTAATCTCCCATAATTTTATCTGTCTAAAAGTAATGTGTCTTGTCTTATCTCATCTAGTCTCCCTGAAGAGTCAATGGACCCACTATATAGTGCAACAGTTACCTGTGAAAGACTTGCCTGGGAGTATTTAATTGAGAAGGAATCTAGACAAGTACTGTAAAATAGGTAACTAAAACTTGGATAGCTATAGATAGGTCAGATGACTCATGTCTTCAATGACTTCACATTTGCAGAGCATTGTTGGTGCCACAGATAGAAACTGGGAATCCACAACTGAGCAACTTGGAGAAGGAAAACATAAATGGCCTAAACAGCCCCCTAGGACACCTAATGACTAATGAAAGAGTCATCTACAGTAATTCTATTTTCATGTTCCTTAAGATAGATCTGACAGTCAAGGCTACAAAACCATTTTCTTAAAGGTTCTAAATGTGACTGTTTTATCTTTTGTTTTCAGTTTGAATGGTTGGATGTTTTTGCAAGGTTAAATAGTTGTATAATGGAAAGTCACAGGGGGATTCAGTCCTAAACATAGTTTTATAGTGGAATGTTAATGAGAAATCCATACAAGATTGGCAGAGGATAAATGAGAGTCGTGCCCCTCTGAAGTAAGAGGTTGAGGCCATGCAAGATGTCTTTAGCCATTTAAATGTTTCTAGAAATCTATATTCAAGCAAGTAGATTTCCTTAGTATTTTAATACTACCTGGCTTTGCACTCATGAACTGCTTATAGATATTACTCTGAGATGATATCTCATATCCTGAAAAGAGAACTGTACTCTGAATACGTCACTGGGGCTGAATCCAGATGTCTTAGTATCATATCTAGACATTTTTATCTAAGCGAGCAGAGCACAGAGGCTGGATCTGATTCAGATACCATAGATAAGCAAGTCCTCAAGGCTTGCTGGTGGCTGGTTCTGCAGCTATACAGGACATATGCAGGTTACTTAAATTTGAAAAAATAATGTCTTGCATTTCTTTTTCCTAATATCTCGATCCATGCATCATATTAGTTCTCAACTCGACAGAACATATCAGTAAGGGATTACAACATCTGCTACTATGTGGTGTTAGAAATACAACTACAAAATACTATTTCTCTGCCAATGAATAGATTCTTTATGTATAATACATGTTTTTCATTAGGCCTTATCAAGCTAATCAACAGCTAATTTAAGGCTACTCAGAAATAGTTGACAGTTGTACTGCTGTCCAAAAATGAAAATCATTCCTAGTATAAGCCTATTAACTAGTTCTTTATGGTTTTCTCTTGTTACTATAAAAACTGTTAGTTATTTGTGACTTTTATAAAGCCATCAATCTGTTTTAGCACCATTATTATGGATTTGGGATCTTTTCTGATATAAGACTGGCATATCACTTTTTTCCTCTTTTCAGAATTAGCATGAAACACTTTGTAAAGATATCTGGTATCAACTTATCCACATTCTCTCACAACATTTAATTTTTAGTAGATTTCACATTAATTAGAAGAGCATTAATCTAGTCTATAATGTATGCCCTGGAAGATAATTCTTAAATAAGATGTGAAAAAGGCAAAAATTAGTTGCCTGAAATTAATATGAGGGATCCATTAGAATTTTAACTCATGGTCAAGGAAGTTTCAAAAATGTTCAAGGTCTACAATTCCTGTTAAATTTAAGTATTTTGCTTTTAAATTAGATTCTTTTGAGTATTTTTCTATTTTTTCTGCCTTGTGCTTAATTTACTTTTTTTTTTTAATTTTCGAGCACTATAGAAATATTTAAAATTAATGTACTGTTGGTTTAGTCTGGAAAAATTTGTTGCACTTTATTGATTCAATTACTTTTGGCACTGTTAGAAAGGAATACTTTTAGGGAGTACATGTTGTTCACAGAAACAAGACTAAGGCATAAATATCCTGGGAAGACAATATCCTGACAAGAGAAACAAGGTCTTCCACAAGTGGTAAGTTGATAAGATAAATAGTTATATAAGACAATAATTTAAAAATCTATTTTCTATTATCTACTGAATAATATTTAATTTTTTTCCAAATATTATGCGTTCTCATTGAAGATATAGAGGAACCTGGTGTTAGTGTCATTTCCTAAATAGTCATGATTAATAAAAAAACCCAGTATCTAAGGCTGCTGCAAAGAAGGGAGACTATTGTTAAATTCACGTACAAGGAGAGGAAAAACTATGGCATCTGAATGATTATTCTTACTGGCACTGTAATGTAACTCTACCTTACAAAATTCAGATTGTATTATCTTAATGTGATTACTGGAAAAGATAACATAGATATTTAGTATCATGAGAGCAAAGTTTGAAGTTATAAATGAAATCATAAATTGCTCCTTAGCTCACAAAAGACAAATCATGCCACTGCTGTTGTTTGATGGAGTTTGCTGTGCACTCAGAAAACTAAAACCAAAGAAACAAATTCTACTTGGTATAATATGGTGTCACCCCCCTATATCTGTTGGAAACACAACCAATTACCATGTTCTGAAATTAATTTGTACAGAAAAGAAACTCACTCCTACCAAAGAACCATGCTAGATCTAGGCTTTACTTAAAAAATTAGTCCGTTGAAAACTAGCGTTTCAATGAGTTTGTGAAAAGAGTAAAAATTTGCATTTATCCCAGGTTTCTAATACAACTGAAAGACTACACTAGGATGATCACAGCATTTTTGCTTATACTTTTTCAGTGAAATATCGCCTGTTATCTTACAGTAAGTACAGTATGAACACATTCAAATACAGGAAACATGCTAACGTGACAATGCGAAACAACAAGGTTTTCAAATACTGTAGAAGAACTGGACTCATAAAGCTATTTGAGTATTTATTATCAGAATGAATTTCTGTCAAACTGGCAAGTGCTCCGTTGTAAAACAAACTGAAAATATATTTTGTTTTCTAATTAAAAGGAACTCACTATACAGTTAATTACGAAGTATCTAGATATGAATCTGTACTTCCAGGAAATCTATTGCACACAGAAGGATTTAACATGAATGTTTCTATTGATTTCTACTAGATTTAGAGTAAGCTCTCTGCTAGTAACTACAGGGGTAAGGAAAATTGTTTTGTTCTTCCATCTATCGTGGTGATAGCTGACTGCATTTACTTAAATAATAATTCCCATGTTATTACAACACTTTGTTTTCCTAACACCAATATTCAGAAATGAACATAGTATTGTGTATTTGTTTCTGCAACCTTTCAAACATGGAACACTCACATTCACTTAGACACACTCCCTTGAAAACAAGACAGAGCTCCAATAATAATTCCAAAACTGTCCTAAAACATCATCATCAATAGCATATCTCATAAGCAGAGCTTCAGCCATTTCTCAAGGGCAGACTTACAGTGATACTTTCACCCCTTGTAGACACAAACTGCTAGAAGCAAAATGCTAAAGGCTATATTGTCTGCCTTCATCTCCTCCCTAGCATTCATGTGCAGTCCAAATGCACCTCACAAAACTTCAGAAACTATAGGGATCCTCTCAGAGTTCAAACGAAACCACTGAAACAGTGACACAGTAAGACTGATACCACAAACAAACGATTTAAAGGAAAAAGAAAGGTGTGCGATTCCAGACAGCAGCCAAGCTTATCCTCACCTTGAGTTGCTGTCCATCATACTAGAAGAGGATGACCCCCCCAGGCAAACACCAGCTGGAGAGTAATCATGCTTTACACTTCTCTAGTGCCTTTATCTGATGACCTCAAAATACTTGACATTTTCATTTCACCTCAGAATACTTTCTGCTGATGGCTAAATATCACTATAGTCTAAATAAGGGATAACTGAGTGGCAGTGCTGGTGGTCCCGAGCTTTCAGCTAACAGTAAATCGCTCTCCTTGCTATGCACCAGTGGTAGAAAATGCATATGGGGAGATTCCAAAGGTTTCTCAGGGCTTGGTCTACTATACCAGTAAGAGCTTGAGCAAAGCCAGACTCTGGGAAAAGTGCAACACCAAATATCCCCAGTTTTTATTATCTATGTGAGCAGCTTGGCTCCAGTCTCTGCTTCTAACTTATCCTTCATTTTTGTACATGGCATCATGACAAACAGAAGAATCTTTCTTACCACACCAGGGCCAGGCTTACTATTTTAAAAAAAAATACTGCACATGGGAGAATCTGGAAACCTTACCAGATTATAAATCTGTCTCAGTTTCGTACACTTTAAACGTTGAGACAAAACAGAGATGACATGAAGATTACTGAATTACATTTTTTACTGTGGTTCTGATTATTATTTTTTTAAACTTTCTCTCTCTCTCTCTCTCTCTCTCCAGCAACCTAAAATCAGAGCTAGTGACTGGCTGACAGTGGAAATAACATATCTGTACAAATCTGCAAAGCGACAGTTGTTGACCAATATTTCTAAACAAAGAAGACACACAAGTTACCAAGGCTTGGATTGTAGGACAAAATCAGTGCAACTTAAGCCCACGGGAAGTATTTTTTTTCTTCTAGTCACTGCTTACATGTTTAGATTCATATCTCTTCCTACTATACAAAGCAATAATTCTTTGGACATTAAGTTAACATTTCAGAACAATTATAATGGTTTTAAGAACAGTTTCTGAGATAAGGGATATTTCTACACAAATGTGTAGTGTAAAAAGGGATATTCTAGCAAATTTTGATCTATTGCCTTTTGGGGTAGCACATCAAATGAAACTTTTAATTTCAAGTTTTCAGCATTGTCTGAAGAGCCAAATCTGTAAAATTCCTATGAATGGACAATTTCAATGAATGGACCTAGTCATATATATAAGGATTTTCAGTATCAGATTAATAGTTTACATTCTCAGAAGAATTATCAAGGACTTTTCTGTGGTAATTCACTAAATGCTTGAAACTATGACTTTTTATTTAAGGCAAACTTATTTGTTAACTCTTAAATTACTCATACTGATGAAAAAAAGTATATCCCATAAATCATAAAAATTTCTGTTTCACTGCCAGTAACATCTCATATATCATCTAATTAAAAAAATTAAAAGAGGAAGTATAAACCTAGGTATTTTATTGCACAATGCCAAAATTTTTAAACATCAGATACCTACTACAGAGTATAAATAAATTACTGGATTGCAAGTCTCTGTTGTGTTACTAACATGAGCCATGCCTGAATTAACAATAGGTTTGGCTACATTTTGCATCGTAACACGATTCGTGGATTACAAACATCACAAATAATATACAGGGAGAAAAATAATAATAAGTATTATATGATACTGTAGAAGATCACAGCTTTATTTATTATCATTTTAATGCTTTTGTATATTTCTTTTGATTGTCCTGCCTTACTGTATAATGTCTAATATACAGATTTATAAAAAGATTACTCTGGATTTAGAGCTGCTAACAATTCTAGCTGTGCTCCTTAGACATAAAGTGAGAACTGCTCCTTGAACTAGTAAATCCTTTGCAATTAAAAGGGATTTTACTCTCACACACCCATCACGGATTCAAATTTTTAAATCAGTAGTACAGGTACAAAAGAGTAAATGCCTAATACTATCTCAGGGTAAAGGTATGTCACTTATAATGACATAGGAATATGTATGCAATATCATGCCAGGTTTTGGTCCAATGCAAGTGATAGTTGGTAAAAATATTTTCAATTACAAAAATGCTCATAAATTAAATTACAATTCCCTATAAACATTCTATGCTTAGTTACAAGAAAGTGTCATTTGTGACTTTAAAAGGTATTTCCACAAAAAGAAGACTAGGAAACCATCACCAACAGTAAGCCAAATACTAATGGATGCCATCAGAAATAACAATTTTTAAAAGTTACTTACGCTTGTCGGTCCCGGTACATCTTGTTAACTTTCTCCCATTGGCAATTAAGCTGAGTCAGCTTTTCTTGTATATTTGCCGCTTCCGTTGGTGTAGTACTTTGCAAAGCCCGTATCTTCTTGCTGTGAATAACGTCTATATGACCCAGCAGTCTCCCCAGGCTATCTTTAATGCTCTGTAATATCAAGATTTTAAAAAAGAAAAACAAAAGATTGTTTTTATAAATAACTTTAAAAAGTCCATTAGCAAAAGAAAGAAGGGGGAAATGCTAATTAAACAATAGCTTTAACAATAATAACAATTCTTCTACAATAACTGGGTAATAATGATTTAAAGTCCATCCTTTCTTTGAAGACTTAATAAACTATGTCTGAGAAAGGTGATGGTTGGAGGGGAAGCAAAGCGCTATTGACTTCAGTCACTCCTTAATTCTTCTATGTTTACATCTGTTTTAACGCCATTTCTTCTTAAGAAAGCAGAAGAAAGTCCCAATTTACAGACTTAAGTTTAAGTGTTCTTTAATTATTTTGCTGTTTATGCTTCGCTTTTACACTTGTTTCAGCAGATATTAAACAGATATCAAGGTAACAGCATGAAAAAAATAGTTTATCAGGTATCACTGGTTTTGCCTTTTGCTGGATATTCACAATTCAACATTTACCATTCTTCAAGTAGTCAGTTCTTTGTTGTTTTAGAGAAAGACAAACTACCACAGTACACCTACCTACCTGCACAATGCCATGTGTTGGAAGACCAAAAGGAAGAAAAAATGAATCTACTCTGGACCTTTAACATCTTTAAAATGTGTGAAAGCATTTAAAACTCCATACGTTGTCAATGACCATTAATTATCCATTTATCAGTCTATTCAGTTCCATGACTGAATTATACAGGTTTACTTTTTGCTCTATAAAGCAAGACATAAATATGCTGTTTATTTCTATTCTGTGAACTAGGTAGTGTTCAATCTCTCTCTTTCTACAAAATATTTGAGAATCATCTGAATGACTGAATTTGTTAGAAAACCCAATGCTGAGGAAAGATATTGTCATAAACTGTGTGCTGACTTAAGGATAAAAGCATTAAATGTAACAAAAAGTAATCAGCAAAGACTTCCTCCTTGTGAATCAAGACTAATGTTATGAAATCCTCAAGCAGAGCACTTCCTGTCACATTTTAGTCTACTATTCATATAGGCATAATTTGGTACATCTCTGATTTCCTTGTTCTTTACCAGAAAGACCACACAAAGATTTTTTTGAATCAACCAAAACCCATGAGTTACATAAGCTTACCTTGCAACCCCACATTATAAGTATCAAAAACAGAGAAATAAATGCAGGTTTTGGAGGAAAAACATGCCTTTTATGCAACTGATTTACACAGGTGTCATTTATTTACAGTCCTGGTAACATACATCGTATGTAGCATTACCAGAGAGGAAACACAAGCAAAATGAATGTTTCTGAAATGCATTTAATAATTAATTCTTTAAATTTTCATTTCCGTTTCTTGTAGGTGGCCTCTTCCAGCCTCACTGAGACAAGGCACATGATACTTGTGCTCCTCTGGGGATTTTATTTTTCTCTCTGTGGTATTTGTGTTTGGAAGGAAAATGTTCTCTCTTCCAGACTAGTCAAGACATCAACGTAAGGCAAGAACATGTCAATTGCTGATTTCCTTCAGCCAAACAAAAATCCATTCTTCAGTGAAATTAAGTCAATGGACTTCATTTGAAAAGCTATGGCCATGGTTCCTTACAATGGTGAATTTCGCATTATAACTCTTGCTGCCTGAATAAAATGCAGCCAGGCATGAAAGAATTCAAATGTTTTGGACTGATGACTGCATCAATTTGTTTTTAGTCTAAAGT
>NW_008824196.1:2049664-2049918 GCF_000699105.1 Pygoscelis adeliae
TTTTTAAAGTTAAGATTTTCTCCTTTTCTCTAATGAAAGGTTAACAACTACGATAATTTATGCATTCAAAACAATAATTTGGACGATGCAAACAAAGCTCACAAAAATCTGTACCAAACTATACAAAGGATATGATATACCACTGAGCCACTAAAAGCCTCAGATAATTCTTGAGATAGGTATATTCAAATAGCAGTGTAAAAATTAATGTCTCCCTGCTCCATTAGGAGTTATAATATTTAGCCATTTCTTAC
>NW_008824196.1:2049951-2071109 GCF_000699105.1 Pygoscelis adeliae
CTTAATACAGGCATGCACATGTCTCACTGAAACTGCTGCACAATGAAAGGAACATTCTCTGGATCAAAATCTACAGTCATATTCAGCTTTTACCATAGAATCAGAATGGTTTGGGTTGGAAGGGACCTTCAATGACCATCTGGTCCAAACCCCTGCCATGGGCAGAGACATCTTTCACTAGATCAGGTTGCTCAAAGTCCTGTCCAGCCTGACCTTCAACACTTCCAATGATGGGGCATCCACAACTTCTGTGAGCAACCTTTCTCCAACCATTTCTTCAAACTCCCTAAATTTCCCATACCACTACCTGTAACTCTTCTACTCTGTTTCTGCCTCCTATTTCTTCTGAAATACATAAGCCTCAGAATGAAAACTGAGAACTTGTAGCTAAGAACTTATCAGACCAACTGACCAAAGCCTCTTAGTCTCATTTAACACAAAAACATTCTTCAATTGCTGCACACAACTCTGCAGCAACTTTGTTCCAGAGATAAGGGAGAATGCTGATTTGACAGAGTTACGAGAAGTACAAATTGCTAGTTTGTGTGTGAGAAGCTCTTTCACACTACCAGCACTTTTAAAAGGAGGCATGGATCAAAGGATGTTGTGTTATTTTGCAGTAAGCAGAAAAATAATGAGTGGTAGAAAGTCAAACAAAAAAAGAAAATTAGAATTGCCCTCTAACACTCTGTCACGGTCTGGTTAAACCCTGTAGCTAGAAACTGATGGTTCTATTTCACCATGCACAAAAAAATCAGATTTGCCTTTCCTTCATTTGTGAAGAGCAGGCATCAAATTTGAAGTAATACAGGAGAGATTTTGGAGGTTATAATTTACCAGAAACAGAAGAAAAAAGACCATTAGCATGAGTGGACTCTTCCTCAATCTGTTGCCATTCTTGTCATGGCAAATGAATCTATCCAAAGAGTCCCTCAGCCATTCTCTCACATGGATTCAGATAGGCATAGGAAGTCAGCGCTGAACATTTGTATTTTATTTCCCCATGGGTGGTTAGGAATAAGAATGCTGTATTTATTTAGGTGCAACAGAATTCCAATCAACACGCACGCTATGCAATGGAGTTATTAAAGAAAATAAAAACTGTACTAAGCATTGTAAAACACAATATTCCACCACATTGTTTTTTGCCTTCCCTGCATCTCCACTAAAATTTATGTCTCAGATATATAGCTTGTGTTTGGTAATACAAATGAAAAGTAGAATTGTCTTTTATTAGTTTCTGCCAGAGACAGAAACACAGCTAGCCAATTTAATTTTGGGAAAAAAAGAATGATAAAACATGTTTTCATGTATTTTAACTACAACTAGATAAAAAAGGATAACTTTCCTTGTTCAGTGTCCTTCTGCTCACCTAATTTGAAGGACAGGCATCTCATTTATATGCCAACGCATTACAAAAAGGATGAAATAGAGGTCCAATCCTGCAAACTTCTGCTCATTGGAATAATCTCAACTATACAAGCTGAAGTCCAGAGAACATTCTTGTGATAGCATCTTTTACAGCTAGGGAAAAAAAGTCCCTTTTTGTAATAGTTTGTTGCTTTTCTTTGCAATATTTTAAAGGTAACAAAATTTCAAATAATACGTTTTAAAAAGACATGATCTTATAAAAAGGGAACTATGTGAAGAGTCTAGTAATCACAAATTATAACAATTTAAATGTAGTTTAAAGGAGAGTTTTGCTTATGAAAACTCGACACCAAGATTTTACTTTTCATCTTTAAGTAACTTTTACTAGTATTACTGAATATGATGATGACCAGTATTACTGAAGATGAGAGGCTATATTCCTTTCTATTTTCTGTTTGTGGCTTTAATAGTTCTTTGTCAGAAATAATGACACCTGAACTTTTTATCCTGGATATAATACTCACTTAATAAAAAATTAAAGATCACAGCTCCAGTTCATTTTGTTAAATTTTGGGGGTTTTGTGCTCAATTTTTTGATGGAATTCACTTTTAAAATATTCTTCACATTTTAATTAATATATGTATTATTTTAATTTTAAATAATCTACAATTCTTGAGCTAAGTTAATCTTGAAATGAATAGATCTATGCTTAGAATTTAGCAAGTAGAGTGAAAGCAAGCAAGAATTAAGCCAGATGCACAAAGTCAATCAAATTGTAAAGAAGAGAGAGTGGCTTGAGGAATCTGCTACCTCACATTTCTACTCATTATTACAACACATGATCTTTGGCACAATTTTCCAACTCTAAATCTGTTAACTTACATGCTTTTTGCACAAAGTAAATAATGCAAGAAACAGGAATGTACTTTGAATTCATGTAATTATATTATTCAGTAAAATACATTGCAGAATTATGTAAGAAAAAAGATATTTTAAATCTGAAAATTATTATGACGTGTTCAGAAAGGCTAGAAAATGTTGATTTTAACCTTAATATGCTAAGGAAGATATGGAAACAACTTCAACAGGTACTGCTCGAGAGAACTAGGAAATAAGCCATCAATTTTTGAAATACCATGATAAAACATAAATTACCAATAAATCAAAAGTTAAAGGTTTATAGTGACAGCAGATTTTTCCACATTATTGCTATCACCAAAGCAATGAAATTCTAGAAAATTTGAATTATTTTATTTTTGTTTGGATTCATTGTCTTTTCTTCTGTGTTCTGATAGAGTATATTCTGAATATAACATAATATTCAGACAGTAAGATATTTATGATTTACTATTAAGTATCTAGAAATATTATTTCTCTGTCATAGTATCTAGAAATACTATTTCTCTGGCATAGGAATTTAAGTCATGGACCAAGAAATCTATTTCATGTTATACACCTTAGTGTTTATGTATGTTATTCAGCTAACTAAAAAATGATGTTCTAAATATATAATGGAAAAAACCCCAAAAGCTTAAAATTCCACATATTCAAAATGCAGAAAAGACAAAAACTCAAAAGTTTTGCATATCAGTATTTACATTTCCCGTCCTTTCATTTCCCTTTACTTCCCAACTCAGAAATTGTTCCCTCGAGCAATCACCAGGAAAAAAGCCTGAGCCCTGTAGTCCCAGGTGGAGCATGCTGAGGTTCTGAGACTGTCTTGTGTATGTGTAATTTGGTCACTGCTAGGAGCTGCAGAAGAACTGAGTAAGCTGCAGGGAGAAAATCTTTAATAGGCAATATGAAAACAATGATTTGGCAGAGGGAGTGTAAAAATTGGCCATTAATTTCACTGGGATGGCAAAAAGCATAAACCTGGTACAAAAATTATACTATGTCAAATTTCACATCCCTGGGAAATGATGGTTAAAAAAGTGTATCTCTTGATGTTTTTTGGTTAAACTTGGAAAATAATGGGTTTTTTTTCCGCTATCCATGTTTCCTGGAATGGAACAAATAAGTTTCTTGAAATCTCTACAAATGAAACAGAAGAAATGTAATACAGACATTCAGCAAAGGAAATTTAAGCCCTGTTGATTCAAATATACCATAGTTTTAAACGTTTGGGTTTTCCTATATGGAATTCACAGAGCTTCAGTAACAATTCAGAATGAAAAATGGATACTAAGTAATCCAAAATCTATTTCCTTTCATAAACAATGAGTCACTCTTAATTTAAACAAATACCCACTTGTGTCAGTGTTATTAAAAAAAGTTTTGATAAATGACCTCCTTTGTCATGACTTCAATTATTCGTACCTCTCTAAAAAATCTCATCAACTTAGTCTCTTCTCATGTAGGTCTTGTTTACATGCCTCTGACCTTTATTTTGCCCTTCTCTGAATATT
Source organism: Pygoscelis adeliae (assembly GCF_000699105.1). NCBI lineage: Eukaryota > Metazoa > Chordata > Aves > Sphenisciformes > Spheniscidae > Pygoscelis > Pygoscelis adeliae. The sequence continues at coordinate 2,053,732 of NW_008824196.1, forward strand.
TTGTAATTATTTTATATACTTTCAAAATATTTCACATTCTTTTAAAATTAAACATAATATACACAGCAAAGCTGTACTACTTACTGAGAAAGTGTTCTGAATATAATTTTTTAACTCTTGCTACAGAACAACAACTCCGTTTCTGGATAAAAATGAACACTGAGAAAATATTTTGAAGGTAAAATTTAGTCCACAATAATATCTGAGACTCTGCTGCAATAATATCTGAGTGTAAGCTGTAATTGAACTTATTCCTTTCACTATGCCTTATATTTTACCTGTCTGCCACCATTTTGGTATCATTGTTCTGCTCCATTATTTAGCACTGCTGAAATTTTTTTGGCTGTTCATTCCTTTTTCTTGGTTTTAATCAAACTAAATTTTCATTTTCAATTTGTTCCAATTTACTGCACGCTTTACCCAGACATTTAATAACTGCATCAAACAATACTAGTTTTCATGCAGGTTTTAAGTGTTACCCTACTAGTAACCTTCTTCCAAGTATAAATTTTGGTATACAATAAAGTTGCTGCAGAGATGTGTGGAGCTAGTAGGCAGAAGCTTTTAGTCTTAGAAAGCTGTCATAAACCCGACAGACTTCCTGGACACTTTGAACTAAACTGAAGCTCTTCCCCTCCCATGAGTAGGAAGGCCTTCTCTCTCTCCTCCCTTTCTTTAAGTTCTGTATTCTAACATGTGTCTTCTGTGTATGTCAACTTGACTTCTAACTCTGCAAGTCCTCATTTTTCTTAAAGAAACTTTTAAAATACCCATATAAACTACTTAACAATTTCTCTTTATTCAGCATTTATGAATTCTTCTGATTCTACTAATGAATTTTTTTTTAAACACATCACCCAAACCATCTCATGTCTAGGTAATATGTTCTACAATTCTATTGCAACAAACTTGCTTTAAAATCAGTATTTTAGAACCACGGGTATAACAGAGTGTACTGGTATATTATTGGTAGTGCTAATATGAAGTGACAGGGAGATAATTATAATTATAAATATCCAAATCATTTTCTCCTCGAAATTACTTGAGAAATATTTTAGAAACAAGCACTTAAGACAAAATCTGAATGCCTCTAAGTGACAAAATGTGGTTGTCATTTTATAACCAATAAAAGATACTACACTGTACTTACTATTTTATAAAATGTAAGAACCAAAATCATTATGAAAATGTGACAGCAATGCTTTGAAATAATCATATACAAAACCCTACACAGAAAACAAAAGAAAAAAAATACTCTGGGTTCCTAAAGCTCTAGGGCTGCAAATACTGTAATATGTTATTCTTTGCCAAAAAAAAAGGAACATTCCATAAAGCCCCTTATGACTAGTAATTTGAATCCGTAGGTCCTGAGAAATGTGACTTACATTTAGCACACTAAAGGAAATACTTATAAATAAAATGAGAATGGCAGACGTCTTGTCTCTGGGATGATTCATAATAAGGAACATGTTTCCTCCCTTGTCAGCAATCTATCATCTAAAGTGAAAGCTGGCTGGGTCTGTGTCATTACTCAACAAACCTCATCTGACTTTCCCAGCATAACATCTCACACTCAGCCTTCCCTACTCAGGTCTACCTAAACCTTGGTTTTATATGTTCAGGCCATGGATAATTAAGGTATTCAATGTTATTAATTTGAATATAAGAAATATCAGCAGATAAAAATATTAAAGGCCTCCAAATCTTCCAAGATTATATCCCTTGAATATAAAAGAGACAGCATCTTCACAAAACCTCATCTATGACTAAAATTTTGCATATTTAAAGAACGGGGGAATGTAATTGAAATGTTAAAAGCTGCCAGGACACACTTAAGCACTCAAGTAGCCTTCTTTTCAGTAGGTCTGAATATCAGCTCATCTCATCTGCCCAAGAAGGCACTTGGTGTGTTTGACATGTTTAAATAATCAAATGAGTAATATATGTGCCTACATATATTGAAATTGCATGGGTTTTTTAACCAAGTAGACCAATTTTCTAAATATTGAAAATAGATGAAACACATCTATGCACTTTAGAATTGATAAGTGGCATATGCCTAAATGTTTAGAATTCATGGCCTATGGACAGGCATATAATTTCCGATTTATATGTCAGATTTTTGCTTTTGTTTAGAGCACAGCTGCTACAGACAAAGAAAGGTAATACAGCTGACCTTCTATAAATGAAATCCACAACTGGATGGCATAAATGTGTCCAAGAAAAAAAAAAAGAGGTCGTGTATATATGTGTATGTGCAAACCCACGTATCTCACACACATACCCCATCTATCTTTCATGTTGAAGAGAAAAGCTTCAAGCAGTTAGTTATCAACAATGCCTTGGGAGATTTTGTAACATGGTTAACAGAAGTGCACAAAGCTTTAATTTTTAAGAAAAAAGGATAACAGAAAATCATTAGCAGCTGAAGTGACAGTAGCCTTTGGGGAATGATCCATCTCATTGCTCTTGCAAAGGGAATCTGAGTGCTAGAGACTCGAACACCAGTTCATTTTCACTACCTGGAATTTGTCTTTATCTGCCAGAGAAAGACAACTTTCTGTAAAAATTCAGTTCCTTGGCTATTTGTGTACAAATCAGCCACCAAGCACTGCATTACTGACAGATCTAGTTGGAGAGTGCATTTGATTACACTCAGTTCTAAGTTATGGTTAATTGGATTTTACTGAGCTACAGCAGAAAACCACTCTGAATATCACGTTAGGTGATGTTTCTTGATAAGAATCACTTAATGCATGCCAAATATGGATTCCAATGTGCAAAATTCAAAATATACTTTTGGCAGCCCAAACATAGGTAGAATGATGCTTTATAATTATATGAATAGCAGATTTTTTACATGTAAAAAGTATTTCATGCTTTTTGTACTAACTGCCAAACCAGCACCAGCACAGTTGTTAGTAATCATGAATGGCTGGAAAAATTCCCCAAATTACTTATAACTTTAAAATCCATATAGAACTATGAGTTACAATATCTAGTATTGGTATTACTGGTTTAATAAACCATTTTGAAAGGGGATTCTGGCTGCCAGAATCATGGATGTGTACTGTTTACAGTAAATTCCCTGTATCCTGAAATAAGACACAGTAGAAAACAGTGCAAAAGAAGTACTCTATGTGTCAGTAGATGAAAGAAAAGAATTATGAAACAAAGGGAAAAAGAAGAGGAAAAAAAATAACCAGAGCATAAAAATACCTCTATTTTAAAAAACAAAACCAGCAAACAACCTACTTTTTAATGAACTAAATAAAGAGCCTACTGGAAATACACAAGAAGATGAACTAGAAAAAGAACTCTTAGAGTGATTATGCAAGAAGTTACATACATAAGAAACCTCTTTCTCAAGGAGCCAGATGGCTTTCCATATTAAAACTATTACATCATTGAAAAATATTATGGCTAAATTTATAATTATATTCTACAATACAATGCTCCTGCTAAAATTAAAAAAGGTTAAAGAAAAAAAAAAAGAAAAAATGCCTGATATGTATGGGCCCTACTACAGGTTTGCAGCATTAAATATATAAAGCAAGTAGTCTCAGAAAATAAGTTTTGAATTCACAGTTAATATAATTAAGTAATGACCAAGCACAACTATGCCATGATTATGACATAGAGATTGTTAACATGAAATTCTACTAAACAGTTTCTTACATATAGCTATAAACGCAAATTAGACTTCCTAAATTCCAGGTAGACTGTTTCATTCTAGCACACTCATTTTTGCTATGTGTTAGCAAACAGAAATATGTGTTAGTTTTAATTCTCAAGTTAATAAATGTATTTATTTCAGCGGGTACATCTCCCACCAAATAATCTGGAAGTTGGACAAGACAAGTAGCTTGCATGAGATAATCACCACACAGGAAAACTTTGGCTTACTATGAGCTATATAACTTGATTTTCTAAAACCAGATTAAACTGACTATGTGCAAATTTGTACATTCATTTAACTTTCAGGAAGCATTTGGAACATCCATTGCAAGTAAGGATAATTAGCTAAATTCTGAAGGCATTTTATCCCTACACTTGATCACATAATGAAATCCATTGTAATTCCAACCAATTCTATATGGGGAACTCAAAGATTATGAACTCCATCAATATGAACATCATCAATAGCAGACAGAAGTACCATAATGTTTGTGCTTATAACAAAATTTGTCCTATTTTGAAACTATATCATTAAGCCCAATTTACTAACCCTTCAATCTGTGAACTGTGATTTTCCATACAATCAGTTGGAGTTTCATCTTTGACAGAATTGTAGTGTTTAAATTGTTTGAGAATACTGTGAGTAAGTATGGTGATGAACAAAACCAGAGGTACTGTATGTCCTAATACTTAGAAGAGCTTGTAATAGGATAATGGAAATATTGCAATTGCTGACTTTATGAGAGAAAGAGACAAGACCTGGTTTCTCTATCTTATTTTTCCACTCCCTAAAACTTGAAATGAAGAGAACAACATTCCTATGAACAGGTTTCAGCAGATTTACTAAATGTGCCCATGAAACCATTATAATTTACTAAACGTTAGAAGTTATCAGTTTTTTGCTGCAAAAACTCTTGTTTTGATATTTTACATGCCTTTGATATAAAAAGTCAGTCCTAGAATTATCTTTGACAATTAATAAAAACAATTTTTAATTTGTATTTGATATTTATCCTATTGGATAATAAGCAATCAGATTTAAGTCTTACTATATATATTTACTTTGGAGAAAAATGTTCAAAGCAGTTACCACTGAAAGATTCTTGTAAATAAACTTATTTTTCCTTTTAAGGATTAATTAAAATGGATTGTTTCTGAATGGAAGTGAAAAAAAATCACAAAGTAAGTTTTAAAACACAGAGTTATTCATGACAGTTCTGTAATTTGATTCATGCAAATCTGTCAGGGATAAAAATCAACCACAATTTAATTTCAAACCTTTCCCAACCAGCTGCTGAACAATTTATGCACTACTTTTCTATTTTTACTGCAGGATGATGACAATGATGAATGCTTTTTCCTTGGAAATAAATATTCATTAAGCAGGCTCAGATCAAAACTATACCCTTCCAAAAGCCCATGAATGTACAAGATCCATTTACCTCTTCTAAGAGATTTATTTGGGAGGAAGATGGAACTGTGCCCACAAATGCATCTCATAACAATTTAATAGTTCAGTTAAATTAAACCTATGGCAATACTTACTTGTAACCTCAGTAATCAATATTATTAAAGTTGGTGTCAACTCCGATAATACCAAAGATATGTGGGTGAACAACAGATTAGTTATGGACATAAATCAGATAAAGATAGCCCAAATGTAAAGCATTAAGAAGCACTAAAAGGAAGTCAGCTGCCAGTAAACTCTTTGAGGTAGGCCACTGGTTTTCCATCCAATCTAGTAATGAACATACGTTCATAGACATGGACCAATTGGCAGCTCATTAGCCATGATTTACATAGTCTATGACTTTTTTTGTGCAGAAGAATCATTCTATCAAAAGGGATTGTTTAAAATGAAGAATGACAATAACATCGGCATGTTGTGTGCTTCAATACTCAGAACCGCTTTAATCTACTGGTACTAAATCAGAAGTGGTAAAAGGAACGGCCTACTGTTATTTCACACAGTCCTGTTATCAGTTATGTGCTTCCTTTGCTCCAATACTTCACTGTTATGCTTCACTAGACATACTATACAGCCCTGCTAGGAAACTGAAAACACCCTAATTTTCAAGAGCTAATAAAGAATATCTATGTGTGTGTGTATGTGTGTGTGTGTATGGATGCCTAAAATGTATAAGATCTATGAATGTATACGAATTATAAATAGATGTGATTTTATAGAAGCTAATAACAGCATATGGATGTGGTTTTGTTACATTTCCTCTGTTGTGGAAAGAGATAAATGGGCTCCTACAGAGGACAATTCAGAGCACCTAACCAGAGCCCCTGCCCTGATTCTCCCTCTAAGCTTCTTTCTTATAGCTGACTGTAGGCAAATTCCAGCCTCTTTACGCTAATGTTTCCTTTTGTTAAAGCCTTTCCTTCCCCCAAAATAATCACAGAAAAATGGAAATGTGGTCTTCTCTTCATGCTGAATGACAATTTGAAAATGCTGTAATTATATACAGCACTTAAGCATGATTTTTTACAAGGCTTTCCTCACACAAACATTATTCTGCAAAAGCTGATAACTCATTCATCTACTTAGGCTTACAACTTTAATCTTATTCTCTTCTTATGTCAATTCTGTGTTGGAAAAACTCCACCACTTTCAAAGGATTTCACTGTTGCAAGCGATGAAGAAACCAGAGAGTAATATTTAAAGTCATATCAACAGTACTGAATTAGCTTTTTCTTAACGACACTATCTACCTACTGGACAACATTTTCTGTTTAGTTAATTAAACTGTAATAGTTGCACAGAGTACAGCACCAATCAGACTTCAAGCTTTTTTGGTCTAGCATGGAATGGAACAGCTAAATTTTACTTGGTTTTGTTGCTGTTTTAATAAAAAATATATTTAGATCAAACACTAAAGTAAAGCTGCCAAGATTGGGTGTGGATAGGGTTATTACTAATTACTTCAAATTACAAACAGACAAGCAAAACTTTAACCACAAATTCACAAATTTCAAATATGTAACTGTCCCTCTCCATCCTTTCTCTCCCATTCAAGGATGTACTTTACAGATACCCTAATGCTCTTGTCCTCCAAATACAGGTGGAAACAGATAAAAATAAATGAACCCTTCAGTGGTCTTATATTTTGCACCAATGTGCCCTCATATATAAACATGCATTTATACACACATCACAGAGAGGGTCTGAGCACTTATAAAACAGATGTCTCTGAGAGTGAGTGCAGGCTGCCAATATGCAGAAGCCCCGAAACAACGGAAACTTATTGTTGTCAGAAAAGCTTTCTATCCTACCTTGAGACACTCTTCTTGTTTGATGAGATCCTCACAATCCTTAGCCTGCAGAACAGGAGAATTAAGGCGCTCTTCTACTTCAGACAAGGCTTGCAGAAGGTGAAGGATCTCTGCCAGGTATGTAGAAGGCACATGAGTGGTTTCCACAGTCATAGTTTCAGTCACCACAAAAGTTGTATCTTCATGAACTGTTTGCTAGTATAGATATACAACAGAATGCTTCCTTTAGTTTCTTAACACTACACAAACTTATAACAATGCAATTTCCAGTTCACAACCTAGAAACAATTAAAAATAATTTCTAAGGACAAATGCAGGAAATATTTGAGGTTTCTGACATAGATCACTCACACTCCACTAGTCTGTTTGAAATGGCAGGTACTAAAATTAATCCAGGCAAAAGTGTAAAAACTTTTCTTCTACTCTCCAAAGAAATGAAGATAGGAAACGTAAGAGTACTCTGAGATTACGGTGTTACTGAGAGTTTAGTGCTAGCCCTTTCATTTTAAACTATCATCACACCTCCTTAAGAATTTGTCCTTCATTACAGAAATTCCATGCATGTGAGACCTAAAATACCAAGTCATTTCAAGGTGTCAAGTAAAACAATGACTTGTGTAATAGACACAATTTCTTAAATAACATGCAACACAAAACAACTAGTCAACTCAGCACTTTCAACACTGTACTAAAACCTTTCTTTTTAAACTAGAAAGTACAATTTGGAATTTCGTTATTTGAAAGGTCTTTAATGCATTCATATTTCTAAAAGAAATCCCAGCAACACACCTCTTCAAGAAATTAAGATTTTTTTTTTTTTTTTTTTAATCTGGACAAATATGAAATAGACACCCTATTCTGAAAGCACATGCCTACACCAAGTGTAAAGAAATCCCAGAATATTTTGGTTTCAAGAAAACAGATAGTTGGTCTATGGCATTTGGAAAGGTACTGACATATAAGGTGACAAAATAGCGACTGTTTATATAAATTCTCTACATTTCTGATTTGGTATGTTTATGGATCATAAATAAAAAATAATACCAGAAGTGTGCTTTGAAGCAGGGAGAGCTGTGATTGCTTCTTTTAACTAAACTCCAAATACATGATCACCTGCATCTCCATTAGAAAAGGCAAAAATTAAAATATATAAATTATTTGTGATTTCATAAGCATGTTACTATTTATTTGTTTTGTCACAGTACATAGGATTCCTAGTGTGGGACCAAGGTCCATTGTGCTTGATGTCAGCCTTCTCAAAAATATAAACTTTATTTATTGAGACCTCAAAGAAATTTTACAAGCAATTGCTGGTAAACTTTCTTTCAAAAATCATATTATTTAGATGCTCCAGTCCTAATACAGATAATCACGGATTTTTGGAGCCATATATTTGAAAGACAATGGGTCAACCATCCTGAAGAAAACAATATCATTAGTTAGCTACACAGTATGTAAAAGAAAACAAATATAAACATTACCTTGCACATACTACCTCAGCAAGGTGTCTCATTTTAATTTTTCTATTTGCCCTGTCCATCCTCTCATGACATGTTTCTCTCTTGTTACTGGGCTGAGTCATCGGGTTCTTCAATTTTCTTTAGAGTCTTAAAATATGCATATACACACTCTAGAAGATGTATGCATATCACATATAAAGCCCATAAAGTTATCTGTAGACTTGTGTTATTCTGCTGCATTTCTTATGCAAATTTAATTGCTTTGCTTACACTTTTCTCACTAAATAAATTTCTCAGTACATCTGGTAACACTGAAACCTCTCTAATTACCATATCACTGCTATCATTTTTATTATTTAAAATAAATCGCTTAAAAAAAATTCCGTTTGCCCCCCATATGTTTCATGAATCACATGGTCTGCAAAAATAACAGTTTACCCCAGCAAACCTAAAGAAAAAGCTGTCCTAGTTGATTAGAAAATGGGAGATTCTCAACAGGCCACTGAGGCATGCAGCAACATATTTTCATTCCTTGAGACTACACTGTGACACTTCTACATGTAGCAAAGAACTTTAGACCCACATGAGAAACACAGGAAAAATCGTATTTTTTCTTTTTGACTGAGAAGACAGAATATTTATATTCACAGTAATGAAAAGAGCACGCTAGATGTGCAAGGTTATTCACTCAAAATGAGGTCACATGAATATGTAAACTGACACACAAAATATAATTAGTTTCTATAGTTTTATTAGTTTAATCTATTTTTTAACCCAAATTTAAGCTAATAACTGTATATTCATGTACACATACTTGTACACACATACATATATAAATGTGTACATAAAATAGAAACTGTGCCTTCTTGCTTTAAATAATTCCTGGAACCAGAAAAAAGTCAAGCGGAAGTCTGATGTGTGAGTACTTCATGGATATCATGCTTAATTATTTATAGTAGTGCCAAAACTGGGTCTCTTTCAAACACTGCTACAAAGAACTCGTATAAAAGCACTCTTCAAGGCAAAATTAACTAAAATCTGAAGACAGGACTGAACCTTGTATGACATACATAGTTTAGTAATCCCTCAAAATATGTGTAATATTTAACTAGCATCAATGTTAATGAGATGTATGCAACCATATATTCATGCTGCCCTTTACAGAAAACTTTACATTCATGTTTCTCACAGCTGGACAATTACTCATATAGTTCTACCAGAAACATAACTCAGGAGATTTCTAGTTCAAGCAAAATATTAATGTTTATATTATTGGTTAAACTGTAAAGTACTACAAACACACAACCAAATAAATTGATTGATATTTGAAAGTAGAGGCCTACCAGAACCTGCCCTCATATTTGGCAACATTATTTAATACCTTATTCTAAAAAAAGAGTAACAACGTAAATTAATTAGTTTCTGAATACTATTTAAATAAAAGAGTTGGAAATCTGATACAACTTCAGAAATCAAGGATTAAATTTCTTTGCCTTTAGTGGGTTTTTCAATAGGTCACAGGTGTTTCTTTCCTTCTATCTTTCCCTCATTGACAGTAGCATAACAGAACCCAAGGCAGAAGTTGACATCTTGCACTAAGATATGAGGGATAGGCATATCCAGAACTGACAATTTTAATCAGCAAAAAAAGGAAAAAAATTTTGGCTCGTCCCTATGTTCGCTGGAATTGCCATACTGTAGAAGATACAATGGGCGGAGTCCTTCCCTATATTCTGCACAAGCGCCTTTACTTGAAATGCATAGCTGAAACTGAACCACATACTAACACTGTAATGAGAAGAAACTTTTTTAAAAAAGGAGATTGTAGCAGCTGGGAACCACTACTATTAAAAATAACATTAATTCAATAAAGATATATGTAATTGCTAATGCCAAAATAGTTCATCAGAAGCAGGCTAGGTTAACATTTTATAAGGATTAAAAATAAATAAGAAAATGGAAATGAAAGTTTTAGATAACCATTTAAGAATGGTTTTGAGTAAGTTGAATCTGACAAAGTGGCAGAATACATTAGATAGTTACTTGAAAATACTCAAAACCACGTAATATTTGAAAATAATACAAAATACAAATAAACTGCTAAGATTGATGGGGAAATGCTGGTGTAAATGGCCATTTCCTATATTTTTATTTCTGCAGAATACATTTTTATTGATATTAATTTATTTTTTATTTTTACTTGATTGTCAGCAATATACTGATGTGCAAATTATTTCTAGTCTCTGAAAAAACAACTTCTTTTGGGTAAGGCTTAACAATTCATGCATTCCTTTTCACCAAGCGTTGTCATCACTAGAACAGTAAATTGAATTTTCTTCCCCCATTACATAATTTTCATTAAGGGATAGGATCCTTACATAAACATGACTACCTACACGTGACAAACCGATTTTATTGACAGTTAAGTCCTAGCAGGTGCAACACAAAGACAAGAAAGACGTCCATGAACTGGCCCTTACAGAGAAGACCAATAAGCAAGCAAATAAACAAAACCCATCAAAAAAAAGAACTACAGGAATAATGCAGGTTTTGCCTACCAAATGAAACATTGCCCCAGAGAAATACCTGTGATGATTATTGCCTACATCTAGAACAGTATTACCTAGTAGCATCAGAACTAACTGGCCTTCAAGAATGCCGTTAATTTCCTTTTAGCACTGGAAAACTCAGTGTTAAAACACATTTCACCCATCTCAGTGTATCCATTTCCTTTCCTCTTTCTGCAAAGGGAACAATGCCAATGTCACTTTTACTGTTCAGCAGTTTACACCCAGAAAGCCTCCAACCTTTTTGTGTTAGGCCTTCACAATTGTTCTATTTTTGGTCCCTTTCTCACTGTAGGCCTCCAAACTCATAGCGACCTAGTGTGCTGTGCATTTGAGTTAATAACTTCACACAAACAGAATACATGGGAGGAGTAAAGCAGCAAAAACACCTATTGGCACTACTGTACCATGACACTGCTCCTAGCAGCATCCTGATGAGTAGTTCGGGAAAAACAAACAAACATGTGCCTCCTCCTGAAGTGTACTAATGCTTGAGAAAGTATTCTTTACAAGCAGCTCTAAGATATATGAGAGTGTAAAAAAGCCAGTCACCATGGAGGAATAAACGTAGGTGTGCTGATAAAAAAAAAAAAAAAGCAGCGAGCAGACACCTTCTGGACAAAGGCAGACATGCCTCAAAGAGGCCAATAAACTTTGGGACAGTTTATTGCTTTCTAGAGCAAACTCTAAACTACATGATATTAGCTAGCCCATGGTTAGCAACAATATATCAAATAAAGAATTAAACCCACAAAAGTATGATCAAATGCGGTCAGAGGTCAATAAACTCACTTTCAAGTACATATTTATATGTAAAGAAGTTTTTATTCACCCCTCCCTATGACAACTGTAAGTGATGATGTCAGCGAACATTCAGAAAAATAAATTCTGTGTCTACAGTATTGCTAGCACATCTTACCTGTAAGTGTGTATATATGTAGAAGTTAGATCAAAAATATACCAATAATATGGAATTTTCATTACGAGATTGGGTGGCCTTAGTCAATCACAAAAAATTTATCTATCAGTACAGAAAGCAGCATCTCTTTCAAGTACAGAGACTCCTAAATCCTCACTACAGGATTAAAAATTTATAAAATGCTTATGTAATTCCATGAAGGCAAGGCCTTAAAAGGCATTTGGCAGCATTAAAATCTATTTAAAATAATATTTTTTTAAAAAAATCATATTTTCAAGTAAGAATGTAAATATTTTCTCATGTATATGATTTTTCTACTCATGTATGATTGCAGTCCACAAAAGCCTGCATGTTGCAATACTTAAAACATGTATTTTAATGCTTGTATCACACTTTATTGGTGACTGATATAAAAATTGAAACTTTAAAAATACACGTGATTATTTTCAGCACTGTTCTTGGACAGAGAGTGCTTTATGTCTTCACAATACTTCACTGCTAAGGCTTATCTTACTGGTTGAGAAATGCTGCATTAACAGTTTCTATTCTATGATAAAATGAATCTATTTTTCTATACATAAAATGAAATAAAACTAGTTAAAATGAAACTATTCTTAATAGTAGCATTAGTTGGAAAATATTTCAGTAAATTTTACATGCTAGGAATAGCAATAGAAAATTGCAGGATTTCATTTTGAAAACCACCAATCAACAGGCATAGACCAGTGTGAACTTACTTCCCCCGTCTTATTTTTTACCTTCATGACTTGATTGAAATGCAAAGGTTTTCTCTGTAAGAAAAGGTCTGTTCCCTGTACCTTTAGGCTTAAGTTATGGGACATCTCCCAAAAACTCAGATAGTCATGCTACGCTCTGATGAGCTTTGTATGGTGGATTGGATAGATACCTGTGGTTGCTTGTGATACCTGTGGTTGCCTGGCTCAAAGACTTGGACTAATACTTATTCCACCCCCAATTTTTTCTTTTTTTTTTCTTTGAGTGTGTTATTTTCACATTTAGATGAGGAAAAAAAAGAAAGATACAGACAAAATCTATAACAATTGATTTTAAACATTAAAGCCAGAGCAATTCATCATTGTATCAGTTGTACTCATAGTTGTAACTTTGGATTCTTTTTTTTTTTCTTTCTTTCTTTCTTTCATTTTTTTCCTTTCTTCTTTTTTTTTTTTTCTTTCCCAGGAGGTAAATATATAGTTTAAAAACTGCAACAAAGCATTTTCGTGCTGCAGCCAATCCTCTCTGCTCCGCACACTCTCATGCCTTTAGAGCCCTCCAAGATGTCAAATACACCGGGTCAAGTGGTAAAATGAACAGTTTTGGCAATCCCTTTTCCTTTTCCAGTTGCTTAACAGTGCTCAGTGCTTTTGTTTTATTCTGGTTTATATGATTACCACCAGATATGGACTCTCCTCAGGCTGAGGCACTGTTGTACACTGAACTTAGCCGCAGCTTATTTGAACACTTACCCATTGCTCCTTACTAAAGACCTGCTAGCGTTCATGCAAATAAGAGACTAACACAACTAGCACAAATCAGAAGTTCTAGCAGTTCTGCTGTTAGCTTTTAACCCTTGCAACTTCCATTGGTATCTATTTGTTAAGCAAAGAGGAAAAAAAATTCATTTCAACTATGATGAGACTGGGACAATAGACTCTCATATGCTGTACTGTGTGTGATATAAACCAGCTCTTTCAGAAATAAAAAAAAAATAGAGCACTGTGCATCTTATGCCATAGCTGCAATGTTACCATGTCCTGAAGAAAAACAAAATCTAGCATTATGGATAGCATAATTAGTTGACTAATTAGAATTACTGGGTTTTAGAAAATGTCTCATTTTAAATAAATTACATATATATGTTAATTACTTCTGATAAAGATGGCATATCTCAATCTTAATAATTGCAGTAGTTCAAAATTGACAAATAAAAGGAAATCTGTGTGTCTGTTATGTGACTTTAAACAGATATTTGTAACATTATAAAAGGAATTATTAAAAAAATAAAGACTATACCTCATAATCATTCAACAAACACTGCTCAGGCCATGTACAGTCACTAGCATTTTGGGGGGAAGATAAGCCTTTAACTACCAGTGATTCAAAAGAGATAGCCATTCTCAATATTAGAATAAATAAGCAAATGCTTGGGTACTCATGTTACATTTTGGAATGAAAAAAATCAGAACACGTTGCAAAATCTACATCCTAGGCTGGTTTTCAACAGATATTTAAAAATGTTACTCAGAATTTTGTAAGGGTTTACTTGGAAAACACTTTTGCAATTGATTTATATGTGTTACCTTCCAGTGGACAAAATGTATATGAAAGTTTTTATATGCTAACTATAGAATACATGAATCCATAGAGTTGTTAACTGTTTCTTGTATTCATCTTGTAATATTTTTCACAGCTGAAAAAATACATACAGATATTATAAAGGAAATGTCATACTTAAGGAAGTACCTAGTTGACACTTTAGAAGATTAAACTCTTCTACACAGTCCTATATCCTTGTAACCATGATGTCTAGTTCTGACAGTATCTATTGATTCTGTTAAACCAGCATTATGTACTCAAATTCACCTGCACAGCAGGAAGTACCTGAAATAATGGAAGGAATTTCAAATTATTTTTTATTCAAAATAGAATTTCAAAATTGTGTTTCTTGGACAGTGGTAAGCTATAGAGAAGAAACCATATATAGTGGCAGAACACGCTTCTACACGATATGCTGGAAGACAGCCTTCCTAGGATCAGACTTTGGTCAATGCCAACTTATTTAATGGCTGATTTATTAAGACTACAGAAGTGCCCTAATCTTAGACAGCATTTATGCATAAAACTTTAGGGCTGTCTTGAATAATATGTGTAACTCTACTGACTGATCACCAAGGAACCAATTAATGTTAAATAAAGCACAGATATGTTAGAATACAGTCCATCTGATGTCTAAATTGACTAAGCCATTTTGAAATTGACTGTTGATTTGTGCTGCTAACTTTCCAGTATTTATGCAAACTGCATCTGTCAACTGTTTGCTGAGATAATTTAGAAAATAATCGAAAAGTACCATTAGAATACCACATAAGTGTTGAATGCTAACAGCTTCAAAGAGCAAGGTCCTAAACCTTAAACATTGACACTTTCCAGAAATGTTAAAAGGCATTACCTAATTATTTTCCATCTTCATTTCTTAAAATAACCTTAATTTACACTTATAGAGATGCAATCATACAGAATAATAATTGGGTTTGTCACTTAGGCTGATTTTGTTACTCCAAGACATAGATTTTTTAAAATAATGTGAATGAAATTGCTGTCAATCCAGCAGTTTTGAAAACTAATTAAATATACATACATGGATATTCAGCATTCACACTGTACATATACAGATTTACTTCCTTCTACACCTTTATGAATATACTCAGAAGCATCCATGCAAAAAAAAAAAAAAAAAAAGTGATGCACTGACATCCTTAATTGTAGACAGGAGATGAACATCATCTCTTCAAAAGGTACTGTCACTTAGGGCCAGATCAATCTGCAGCAGGTCTTTTTCCTTACTATTTAATTAAATATTATAGCCAAGTAATTTTGACACCAAGTTCCTCACCATGTAATTTATTATGTTAATAAATTATGATATACTATATCAGAGAAAATAAGATGGTAATTAGCTGCCTAGTTTCCCAAATAACCAGGTAATTATAAGGAAGAAAATACTATACTAGTCCAAAGAATATTGAGAGACAACTGGATGCTATGTCACACGTGATTCTTTAACCAAAAGCTGTCTTGTTTCTATCTCAACCATACAGAGAGCAGTAAGAGAAGCCTGTGGCGTGGCTAAGACTACATTCTTATAACTGCTTCATATAATTTAAAGACAGCATCCTAAATCAGCCTTAGTCCAAGCTGCAGCAAAAGTTTTCATTCCTATGTGACGAGGTAAAGCTGTTGAGTTTCACTTTCAAATGTAATTCAGATCACTTCACTAAAGTTCGTAACAGATAATGAAAAATGGCAAAGAAAAACCTTTTCTGTAAAGTTCTGTCATCTACAAGACAGGATTTTTTAACTTCACTCTATTAAAATACTGTAGATTTGCAGTGATGATAGTGAATACTGTACAGAATTAATAAGGAAATATGAGAAGACAAATATGCTTTAGAAGGAAGAACTCAAAATACTGTAGTGAACTGGTCCACTTTTACAAAAGAAGAGTATAGATAGTCCTCACTTAAATTACCACAACACAGTATGCATTCATTTTGGACACAGAGAAGGTAAAGTGTATTTTAAAATGCATCTATAAAACTAGCTGCTCTTCAGCTATATCGAAGACACTATTCATCTTCAGTGTACTTCCCATAGCCTTCTTATCTTAAATTAGACATAAAACTACAGTACTTGAAATACAATTAAATTATTTGGAATACATTTTCTAATAGCAATTTCCAGGTTGATGGATGCTAGAAAATGGGTGTAAATATTCAGCTGTGATTCTCTTCCCAAAGATTCTCATTCATCCCCACCCCTTCTGCAGACCACAGTCAAAAAAGCCCAGTGTTTAGCTGTGCTTTGTAAAGCTATTTGTTTAAAAAGCTGCCACTGGAAAAGTCAGAAAAGTTAAATGGTGTCACAGGATCACCTCTGTCCTGTCCTTAAGAGACTCAAAGCACATAGGTGAAACAGATACTAATCCATCACTGTATAGTTCTTTTCTTGTGTCCAGTAGACATTTTCCTATTTTGCTTTTCTAATGCCTTTTCTCTCTCTTTTATTTGTCCTCTCTCCCACTCATCGAAGGAATAATGAAGAATTAGTTTGCCCCTTCTTCTTGGTGACCATTACTTGGTTATTTACTCAAAGAAATATCTAAGCAAGGATAAGAGAAGAAAGCCACTTCATTCCACTGCTGCTGGTCATGAAAACTGTGGAAAACAACGATCGAAAACAATGGTAGCACATTGCCACTGAAGTATCCCTGTTATTTAGATGCAGACAGATAATTAGGACACCAAGCCCTGTGTTTATCTAACTGTGACAGATTTATTTCAATTGATGTTTGATTTATATTTTAGAAAATGTCTTTATATATAAACATATTTTAACAGTTGAAAAAAGAATTTAAATTTCATTAAATGAACTAAATAGAGCTCCACAGGGAAATATTCACTGAAAACAGCAAGATGCCCTTAAAAGACTGAACTTAAACAAATTCTTGTATTTCAGATGTAAACTTGATCAGTCCTTAATCTGGTTCCAGAAGTTGATCACATACTCTCTCACCTGAAGTGATCATCCAGTTAGGAGACAGGTACTTTGAATTTCTGAATGCTTTACAGAATCTTAAACAGAACAATGTCTTTTATTTGGAAAAATGAAGCTTATGATATTTATTTCATAATAAGTACTAAGCGTACTGATATTTCATCCAGATTGCAGATAACT
>NW_008824196.1:2071127-2084388 GCF_000699105.1 Pygoscelis adeliae
AAATCACTTACCTGATAAATACATGTTTTGTACAGCTATTTTCCTTATTCATTCTTGTTCAATGCATAGTCTAATTGGTATGAAAAAGACAGTCTCTCCTGATGTTAATCATTTGTTCAACTTTATTATTTTTCCCAGTATGGCCAAAATCCAGGCCCAAATAGTTCAGTAGTAAAATGACCATAGATTTCAATAGAATGTTCATGCGTGTCACCAATGAAATTACTGAAATGACTTAGGTAAGCTTATTCTTTTGCTTGTATACGTGTCAATAGGTACCTAATTTTGACAGCTGTTAATAGGTTTCAAGAACAATATTCCTCCTGTCCTAAAAATACTCTGGCTTGCTATTTACAGCATAGTTCAGTATATGTGATGGCAGAAAGAACGTTGGATAGCTTGATAAAATATGGTAACAGGACATATAAAATAACTTCTAATGTAGGCTCTGCACCTGTGTTCATCAAGAAAATGTTTTCTCATGATAAAGGCCTTCAATGCTCTCTACACACAGAGTAATTTCAGTCAGCTCAATAAAATCTAAACTGAGCCATGACATAAACATGCTTATAGACTGCTGAAATGAAAGCATGGAAAAAAACCTAGAAAACAGGCATTAATAAAGCTAATTTAATTAAATGTAATCAATGTATCAATAACTGATTTTGATCCTGATTTGAATTAAACTATCTGAATCTAGCTTTTTCTCTGCAACAGATAACTATTTTCATCACACTGGAATAGTGGCATAAACTGTTGCAGAAATATAGTAACTGGAAGATTTAGGTTTAGACTGTAGGAAAGAGGATTGATAACTTTTCTGAAAATACTGTGTGACTGCCAAGGCTTAATGATTTTAGATTCTGAAGAGATAATCTAGAAATAAATGTCCCTTGACCTCTCTAATGCTATAATTTTTACTGAAATGAATTTTTTAAAAAACAAACGTAATTTTAATATGCAAAAATTGCATACTGCTCTAGGATTAAACTTTAATGGCTTGTTTTTTGAAGAGTATCTTAAGCTTCCATGAATTTCAGTGGGATTTAGTGGTTAATCATAATTTTAAAACATGGTGGTAAAATATTCCACTCTTTAATAAGTTATTCAGATTTCACAACTGAAGTTACTACCGACTGATTTCAAACGGAAGTTTTTAGCAGAAATGAAGTAGAACACTAAACTTTTCTTAACACAGGAATCTGAAATCTGCCCCACTGAAAAACTGAATTTTCTGCCCACTATTTATTTTGCCACATATGAATAAAGACACTGGGTGGGAGAAGGAACTTGTAAGACAACGTGAACTCCAAAAACTTTTTCCCACTCAGTGTCATTTTAGGTTTTGTGCAGTTTTATTTATGTATTTGTATACCATGTTTAATCTGTTGTTGCAATAAACCCACTTTTTTCCCTATAGAATGTCACACATTACTCTCTGACAATTTTCACACAGGGAGATGACCACTATACCAAATTGAATAATGTCTCAAAATTGGCATTAAACAGAACATGCAGTGTCTGAGGTAATATAACTACATGATACCTTAGTATCAAAAGTAGTGACAGAAAATTCATTTTATATATATACACCCATATATATTTGTCAATTAGTTGCTGGATATTTACTGCTATGTATTTGTGAGACAACTAGAATTTTATGAGAATCTACCATGCTAGAGAGAATCAGTTCTTATATGGTTATGGTTCCTATATTCTTCTGACAGATCTTCCCAACAAATACTGGGGAAAAGTAAAATCCAGGGGAGCATGATCATTCTAATTTCACACTTTGATATCAGACATATATTAGCTCCAACAAAGGTAAGAAATGCAATTCTGTCATTAAGTCACATAATTAAAGGTCTTCTTCAATGCAGTCTTGCTATGTTTATTCAATGAATCATAATGAATTGCAAGATATACAGTACAACTAAATCCTCATTGATTTATAATAACAACTTTCAATTGTTAAATAAGTCTGCTATTGAATACATCATCAATTATAAATAAAAAATGCAGCAGTTTTCTATTTCTTTTGCTTTAAAAATAAATTCCTTTTTGTATTTTTATTATATGGTTTCATTCAGTTGGTGGTTAACATAGAAAATCTCTGTGAAAGTTATTTTTGCTGGCATATGTATGTGTTCAAGTGACTAGTTTGAATTCTAATTTTTCTTTTCTATTTTAAAGTCTTGCACAAACAATTAATTAATCCTCACAACATCCCTGTGAGGTAGGTACTTAGGCTGTATTAAAAAAAGAAAAAAAAAGGACTTGAGAAATTCACTGATTCAGCTAAGCCAAAACTAAGTAACAAGATAGTTGTACTTCTCACTCTGATTTGAGCCATGGAATTATACTGCCTCTCACCAGTTTCAGTAGCTTCTGTAAAACTTCTAAAATATTGCATATGAATATCACCTTGGTCACTGGCAACGGAGAAAGATATTTTTCATAAGAAATGAGAAGGATACAATAATTACCCTGTACACATGTAAATTTCATTGAATAATGTCCTCATTCCCCAGATAAATACTAACAAGCAGCCTTCTTGCATGAAATATTTGAGATTATTTAAAAAAATAACCATTACAAGAATATAAATATATTATATAAATAATATATTTTATCAATAAAAATACATGTAATAGTTACATGGCTTTAAAAAGTCAATGACCGTACTCCTTTGACCAATTCAAAAGCACATGTGCTGCTGTATCTACCTTACATATTTTAAAGAAAAATGTGCTAATATATAGTTTTATTGATTTGTTAGTAAAATTTTATAATTAATATACTCATCCTCTGTCATGGTAGGTGGTGGGTGACATAAAAAAGCACACTGACAGCAGAATGTTTTATATAAATTGCATGCACATTCTTATTTCTTACTTGCTTATCAAAGGAACAAATATATTCATTATAAGAAAAGACTCATTTACAAGACAAAGTGAAACCTGCTCTAGGTCCATGCCAGTATAAACAATTTGCAACTGATTACATCCATCAAGTTTAATATAAACCATAGTAATGTGAAAAGAGTAATCAGATGGAACAAGATTTAATAACATACAAACCAAAGTTAATGTTTCTCTGATTGTTTCCATTAACTGCATAGCTATCCCAATTATTATTTTTATATATACATTATGTAACTTAATATTAGAAAAGTTAAAAATACAAAAAACATAGTACATGAAATCGAGGACTGTATTGACCAAAAGTTTATACATTATTGCTGATTTTTGGAACTCTTTTTTTCTTTTTTTAAAACATAGTTGACCATGTATCAATTAGAAATAACACTTCATTTATTTAAATTGTCATTATCCTGTCAGGATGGTCCCTCTGCAATCTAGGTGCATTTTAAAATAAATAAATAAATTTATAAGTTTTTGAAACACCCCTTTACCACTAGTACTTTTAACATTACAGAAGAGCACATAATGCAACAACTTCCTTGAGAGCAAATCTTATCATTCTTCATATAATATCAAAAGCCCAGATGACAATGAGCAGAGTAGTAGGAATGGCAAGGAAAAACTGCCATGTAAATGCAAAAGCAATCTCTGGTAACCTTCCAAATGCGTAATACCCAATACCTATTTTGGCCATAAATCTGGCATAGTGACAGTTTTTTCCCTTTTATTTATCCAGTTATTGCAGCATGTATAAACCAGTAAGAAAAATTATATTTTATATACAACTAAACAACTCAAAATCAGAAGAAGTTGGTTCATAAAATTATGTTTTCATCCTGTCAAATTTAAAAGTACACTTTCTTGCAAAAACTCCTTTGAGAATTCAAGCATTTGAAGAAGAGGCCATGTATATATAGTGTCATAAGATTTCTTTTAATCTCTTCCTAAAGTGGGTATAATGTATTATGGACAAATAAAAAACAATTAAAACTGGCATGGGATGGGTAGTTTGAAAAAGACAATTCTTCTGATTTACACATTCACTGAACAAACTAGATGCATGGCAAACTGACGTTTTTAAACTGGAAAATGTTATGGAAAAATAATGAGGCAACAGAAATAAACATGAATTTTTCATTGCTGAGTTTTTTGTAATTAGCTAATTTAACTTAAGGGTAATTTAAAGACCAAAGCAGAGAACTACTGTATTAGAAAATAAAGATTCCTCCACTTGCAGACACTAGGGTTTTTCTTATTAATATCTGAAGAGTTGACACTGACCCTGAAGCTCTCATTGTTAGTAGGATGCTGTTAGTAGTAGCAGTTGCAAACATATGGGTTTGCCAGTAACAACTCACAATTTGTGCATAGTTGAGTCTTCGAAACTGAGCAAATTTGCTCTCAAAATCTCGCCAGCGCTTGCTGAGCTGTATCAGGGTTGGCTCCACTGCTTTTGCAGCCCCATCCTTAGACAAGCGTTCAGCCTGCCTGTGCACTGCATTCAGATCTTCCTTCTTCTTCTCCAATTCTCCATCAATCTCCTAGTGAGCAAAACCAATACAGGGCCCAGGACAGTTAGCTAACTAGATCAATCAACTTAAAAGTAGCAAAATACTTCTGTCAGAAATTCCATTTCCATTTTATTGTTACAATTAAAACTTACAGCTATTTCATGTCTTATTTTACATTTAAACAAAACAAAAATAACTGAAATTGAAGAACGTTCTTTGAGATCGGCTGTAGAGATACTAACAGCTGGTACACACTGAAAACTAGTTAGCAAAGGCCAACAGTTTCCACTTCCAGATTCTTGCTAGTACACTGCGATGGGCAATTGGAGAAATTCTTTTCTCAACAAGGGTCAGCATATTCAGGACAAATAGAGTTTGGACGGTTTACAAAAATATTATTTGACTCTTTAATATATTACTTAACTCCTATTTTACTCTGTGGGAAACTCAACAGAGAATGAAGCAAAGAAAGACGATGCAAAATAAACTAGGAAAACCTTTGACAGTATGTAAATAAATCTATAGAGTTTGACAGTGACATATGAATATGTTCTGATGAAAATGAATGTGCTAACATGGGATAGAGGTCATCCATATATCGGTAAGTCATTTGTTCATCTGGAACAAAGATACATAAAATCAATTACAATTTTTACTAGAAAACATTTGATGCTTCTTAATACATTGCACGCTTTCCATATTATTGACAAAAATTTTATTTAGTGTGTTTCAAATTATTTATGTAACATTCTGTATAACAAACAAATACAAGATATAGTACAACAGAGAAATGTCAGTTTGAACACAGATAATTACGGTTTGTTTTACTATAAATAGAAATAAAGAACCGAACTTGTAATTTTCTGTATCTATTTGAAAATTTGTGGCATTTGCTGTCTGTTAAATTGATAAATTATCACTCAAAAGGATCTACCATTGCCACCCCAAAACAACATTACCTTTAGCTTCTGTTCATCTTTGTGGTCTGGTAGACTGGCTAACTTTTTCTCAATGTCATCCAGCCATGTCATTAGGTCATCAGCCTGCCTCTTGTACTGATACCATTGATGAGAAATCTCTAAAGCCTTTTTTCTTCTTTGAGATCTCAAGTCCTGTTCACAGTGCAGACATTATTAGAATATGAATTAAAGGCTTATAAAATATGAATTGGCATGTGTGCACACTGAAGGGAAAAGAAGTGCACAAGGCCACATTTGTTTTAATTAAACATTGATATTTAAATCAAGTATATAAATATCTGAATGCAGCATATTTCCTTCAGATTAACAGTATATAAGTAACTGAACACAGCACATTTTCATCAGTTTAACAGATTATTTTCTCTTTTCAAGGAGGTTACCTAATTCAGGGTTGTTCGCATGTTGAATAAACCACTGAGACAGTCACCAATATTCAGAGACGTTAAGATTCTTACATAAATGTCGATATTTTATGTAAAACACTTCTGCTCAGAATACTTACTGGACAGATGGAAACACGGCCCACTTAATATCTAGCCATAAGTGGGCTTCCTGTATTTTGTGGTCTCCTGTGAAATTCTATCCTGCATGCAAACTCAGTAGCTATTCAAAAGAAAATCAATGCAGAAATACATGCAAAGACAGGTTTCCTTTTTCTAATTTAAATACCATCTACATGTCAAATGTCTTGTGTTTGTGACTCAGCTTCATAAAAGTATTAAAACCTCTCTTTAACAGGAAGTTAAAAAATTCTATTTTATTTCATATAAATATTATTAAATGTACCCCATTTACATTTGCTTTAACTGCTTAACTTTGCTCATACAGAATTCAGAAAATATTTTCACTACTATAACTTCTTATTAAGAAGTAAGTTAAAAAATTACTGGTACATTTTAGATAAAAATACTCAGATGAATTTACCTCAACCATTCTTGAATTTTATTTGACAAGGTTGAATGCCTTAACTGAGTCACCCAAAGGAAAATAAATCACTCTGTTCCATAAAAACAGACAGTAAGGATCTGGTGAATAGCATAGTTCTAGAAACACTTTTCTTGTTTCTCCTCCATAAAAATTATGAATTACTTCCATTTAACTTGGAACAGTCAAAGGCACACCAAATAGATTTCAAGTTTCTTTTAAATGTGGACAAAATAATGGTATATTCCAGCTATTCCTTTACTGAATTCACACAGATCTGCAAAACTTTAAGAATTAGATTGAAAACCACAGGAAAGGAAAGATGCTGCTTAAAAATAAGTAATAATAAAATGTAACCATACCATGTTCCCCAAGCCAAGAACAACTTAATGAAAATCTTCAAAAGAAAGAAAAATTCTTTCTTTTGAAAGAATTTCATCTTATATTTTCAAAATAAGATGAAAAATTCTTCTATAGTAGCTAGAGCCTATAGCTCCAGGCAGGTGACCAAGATGACTTTCCAACTGTAAGATTCTTTCTTTCCTTACTTTTATTTTATCCTGGAAAGACGACACTCCCAATTATGACTATTAGCTTGTCCAAATAGGTCTCCCTGTGGATGTTTCTAGGAACAGTATCATACAGTTATACCTCCTGGAGTGTGGTAATACAGAATTTTGATATGTGACTTTGGTTTTCAACCTCTTAGCTGCTAGGTCTATTGGCACTACCACCTACCCTATTTTAAAGAGGCTGGAGCCACTTTTCCCTCTAAAAGAGCATAGCATGTAAATCTTTTTTACTAAAGGATAAAACAACTTACTCATTCCCAGAAGAATGTTCTACAACTGAAAATATAAATTTGTGAGAGCTGATTCTAACTAAGGTCTTGACTGCTGTTGGAGAGACATAAAACATGCATAATGCATTAAAAAACAGAATTATTATCAAAGAAATCATTGTAGTCCAACTGGCAATCACACGGTTGTAACACTGAGAACAAAACAGTACTTGTTAAGCTGGAGATTTAAAATGTCTTTTCCAAGGCATCAAGAGAAGTATATAAGAAAATATATGTTTATAGCCAAATAGTTCTAAATTACTCATCTCTAAATAGTAATGAAGATTCATTTAATTTAAGAGAACAATGCCCTGAAATGAAGAAAAAATGGGTTTAGTAGCATGTGCTTATAAATGTAGCTCCTGTACCTTGAGAGCATTATGTTTAGTCTGCAACAGCTGCTGTTTTATCTTTATTTCCTCCCGTTTTCTCTCATCTGTGATTCTTTTTTGTAGCGTGTCGCCCCTTTGCAGCAATTCTTTCACTGTGCTCTCGTTGTCTTCACTCTGATTTAAAAAAATAACAAGTATAATGGGCATTTTAATCTAATTATTGCTTAAGTACTAGGAGATACAGACATATAAAAACTACACTTCCTCTCCTCAGGTAATCATCTAACAGCTACTTGCAGTTCTATACTGAAGACCAAATAGCTTTTATTTGCTTTCTACAACACATGCAGACGCTTGAGGGGTACAAGTAATACAGCACTTGAAAACCTACAGATGTTTGATACTACATTTTACGCAGCATCCAGGATAACAGGATGAAAACATTGAAGGCAAAAGGGTAAAATATATTTTACTTTAAAACAAAAAGAATAGAAATATCTAAAATATTCTAAATCACTGTCAGTAGTCACTGAAATTGCCAGTATGCTAGGAGGCCATGTAATTCCTGACCATTTCATGTATCATCACAATGCAAAACGGCTATTCTGGCAGGGAAAATGACACCACTAAGGACTTTTTACACAGAAGTTGAATCTATGCCACAGCTTCTGGGAGTGTATCTCTTGAACTACACTAAACATTTTATGTAAAGAAAGGGAACAAAATATGCTCAAATAGTGGAAACTGCCCTGTCAAACTTGATTCACTTAGAATTTACCACTGCAGTACATACTGCCTTAAATTTTAATTTTCCTGCATAAAAAAAAGGAAAAAAGAAAAAAGGTCCTGTAAAGATTCTTTTCAGCATTGATATAAAATTCCTTAAAAGGAAAAGAATATTGTTTGTAAAGAAATATATATTTGATCTTGCTGAGGATTCACAAAGAGAGGGTCCTAAAGATGAATCTCTGTTATTGCCCAGCCAAGAAATGTCATCCCTCTGAAAATCACTCTGGAGAAAACACACCATAGTGGCAACAGTAGCAAAGCACAGCAGTATTTTATTCTGCTCTTTTTTCATTACCTCCCCCCCCCCCAATATGCATAAACAGTTTTACTACTTGCAAAGAGCAAACATGAGTAATAAAGCTTACCACAACCACAAAAACCATTTACAATAAATGGTCAAATCAGATCTGTTAAGAACTAATTGGCAAGAGGCATTTCTTTCAGTGATCAGTGCCTAACATTTGTTTTTAGTGAATGTCTTGTTTTACTATATTGCCCATTTAGATACATTATTCTGAGTTTTCTTGGTCTTTATGCTGCTACAGAGATTTTAGTATTCATTCCCTATTCTGTAACATTGCTGGTACTAGTATAGGACCCATAGATAATATTCCTGTTTTGCTTACTGTTTTCACAAGGGTTGAAAAATGTTTTTCTTATAAACTAACAATTAACTTATCACTAAAACTTTCAGTTAATGCTAACTTGGGTCTTTTGATTTTATAATATATTAGCACAGTAAAATTTTGTCCAAGTCATAGCTAAAGATCCTAATGCAAATATGGAAGTTTCTAATTTTCACTCAGGATTTTTCATCTCCCTGCCTACTTCACTCAGACTTTCATTTCAACCAAATTACCGTATCTTTATTGAAGTCCTCCTCTTTCAGATTCACCCCCTGCTGAATTTCAACCTCCAGTGGTTCAAGCAGTTTTTGTATATCAAAGTCAAATTGCTCCAATTCCTTCAAAGGAATGAAGGGCTAAAATAGGAGAAACACAAAGATTATTTATTTAAATCAGATACTTAATAGTTTTATTAGAAACATAAATGAAGAGAACAGAGAACATCTGTTCTACCTCTTATTGCTAAAACAATGGTAGACCTTCCATCATGTGGAAAAATATCTATACCATACATCTCAAAGTACCCAAAGATACAAGTAAAGATAGGTATTTAACAAAACTGTAGAATTTCCACATAACGGAAACATAAGCATTCTATGGTGAGTGAAAATAAAAAATAAAAAATTATATTCTCACATTTGTGTGTAAGAACAGGGTCAGATGAACAGTGTAATATAACAATTTGTCTAAAAAATTAAATGTTGACACTAGTTGGCTAAATCTGGTTTGTCAGAAATTACTCACACAGCAACAAGCAATCCATTCAGCTGAAAAACCACGTACTACTACCAATTGAGAAAAATTTCGTGATAATTTGTTTCAGTGTTTTGAAGTCATTGCTCATTCACAAAGAATAGCAAAAATGTCAGGTGAATTATACAAAACAAAAGACAGATAATCTTTGTATAAGATATTCCCCTAACAATATTTTGTAATGTATTAAAAAACCCAACAAAACTCCACTAAAAGAGCTTGTATTTCAAAAAAGCCTCAACAAAAATGCAGGACCAGAAACCTCTCAACCAAACAAAATAGACACAATTCCTCCAAAATGAATCACAGTATAATTATGGTGCTTTAGCTTAGTGTTCCTTTTTAAACTCTAAAACAAGTGCCATTTATTAACAATAATACACCGCCCTTTATCTACCTGATACCGGAGTGCCTGTGGATAGTACAATGTACAATAGGCAATATATTTATTAAGTGCATTGCAAAGGATCAACCGAAAAAGCTTTCTTCTTTCAAAGCTTTGAATGCAAGAACAAGCAACAAATTCTTTATGATTCTTGCATAAAATTTAGATTTGAAGGTAATTAATGCTTTATGATGTTCTAGGAACTCTTGGACATACAACTGTCTTCTTGCTAAAGACAGAAGCACATTATATTCTAATCAGTTCTCTTTTACTCTTCCCTCCAGTACAATTGGTATTTATTATAAAGCAAAAGTTTGCAATGAAGATGATAACATTCAAAGTTAACCAGCTAAAACAAGAGAGACAGGACATCATCTATTCTCAGCTGTTCAACAGATAACCTGAGAGACTTAGGGTAAAAATGCCTTAAATGTATCTGGTTGATTGTTTTAATGGCAAAGATTTTGTGCACTTATGAACATTTATGGAAATATAATAATGTACAATATTTATAGAGAATAATACTGCGTTCGCAAATTTTCATCAAGAAGCTCAGAATTACACTCAGCAAGCACTTCAGCCGAGGTAGAAATAATAGCAAACTACACAGTAATTTATTCTCAAATGCTCTGAAGGATGTCTTCAAAAGTACTTAAATCTCACTAAAAGACAAATCAACTAATAAAACTGGAAAATAAAATTACTAATCTCTGACAAATGCTAAAAACAGTAACAAAAAGGAAAATGGAAGGAAAAATACTAAATGAAATACCAATAATTGAATAAGGTTCAAAGACCACTTGAAAATGTTAAATTTCATTTTAGTACACCATGATCATTTTGTTAATTAAGGCCATAATTACGTACTAGCTTTTACTGACTTCACAGGTCATTTCTTATTTACTTCACTGTTGTACTGATAACTGTTAGTACTTGAAAAAATATAGCTAATTTGAAAACAGATGAGAATTGATTGAAAATAGATTATGAGAGCTTACTATCCTCTTGAATTGATTTTTTAATCTGTTATTCACCAAGTGAATAATTTTACCTAAGTATGAAAAAACCCCAAACACTTAGGAAGCATAATATCACACCATAGGAATAATTTTTCAGCCCATGAAGCTGAAATCATGACTAAGGGAAGTGCAGTTACCTACATTATACAGGTGGGCAAAACAAGGCACCCAGCAATTTAGTCCTTTATCCAAATGCATGCAGCAAGTCAGCAGAACCACCAAGAATTCAGACAAGCTTTTGCCTCTTTGTCTTATGCAATACCTGTAACTATAGACATCCTTTGTGAATCATGCCCTAGCTGTCCATTCTCCGAGGTCCTGGAAAAGGTCTCCTAAAGTCTAATTTACCATTAAAATTATTAAAATAATAAAGAGTTATTCCTCTCATCTTGCTAGGTACCTCATGTATAAAGCTTAGTGAGGTGCTGCCATTCCAGCTCATCTTGCCTATGCAATCATAAATGGGAGAACACCTGAGAGAGAGGGTTGCCAGGTGGAAGACGTTTGCAGGCTGTGTTCTGAAGACACTTAATCTTCATAAACATCTTTTCACCCTTCTTTGAGTGAGCCCACAACATGCAATGCGAACATTTAACCCATGATAAACCATCTACAGGCAGTCCCATTGTTCCCTAAGACAAGCAATAATTTCACACAACCCTCTCAAAGGCTGCATCAGCCCTGTATGCTTACAGCGCTGTGGAAGTGCAAGGTAAAACTGAGAAGGAAATCCAGACTGCAGATAGCCGATGTTCAGACTAAAAATGTCACACAGCACAGTTGTTTGGGCTTTGTGCCAAGATGTCCTCTGCCTACAGTTTGTACTTTTGTAAGAAGTAAGTGAGAAGCACACTGGAATGGCTGAAGTACTACTGATGGCCAATAGGAAAAAAAAAGACGACCTTTATTCATAGGACATATTAATCTCTGTTCCAGAAATGAAACCTAAATAAACTCAAATATCGACAAAGAATGTGCTAGTTACACAGGGTATTGAGCCCTCCATAACCCCCAAACAACTAATGATAACCATGTGTCTTTGCTTATGCTTTTTGCAAAGCTTATTTCCTGCTCTACCACTGATCCTCCGTGCATTAATTTCCAGTGCTATTACACTAGCCAGCAAAAAGAGTTAAGATCGGGATCCATGCATTCCCATTACCCTATATACCAACCTGCATGGCTGCCTGCTTTAATCTGCCAAATAGCTCTCCGCAATAAAGGCAGCAAATACAATGGAGAAAGCGGGTGGCTTACGCCCTCTCTCATTCCAATTCAGAAGTCAACTAAAAATTACCTAATTCATATGGAATTCAGATTCAGTAGTCAAACTAGTTGTACAGATGAGTAGCTGAAGTATAATTGATACAATCTGTCTGTCTGTCTGTCTGTCTCTCTATCTTTGTACATCTCCAACCTTGGTGAGTCACAGCCTCATAGGAAAAGACTGGGTGCATGTAATGAAAAATTAGCCCCCTAAAACCAATCTATATAAAAAAAAAAGGCTACTCATACTTTGAGAAGATTAAGAATCTTACTGATTCCCAGATGTTGCTCAATCTTTATAAGTTAATGAAGTAATCATTCTTATGTTCATATAAAGGTAGTGAATACTTCTAATTGTGAAACAATGAAAAAAGACCTTAATGACAAAAACCCCCAAACCTTCACACTTTAAAAAAAAAATATTCTTAGGATCTACATTTTTTTTCTTTTAAAAGCTTAGTTTTTGGAGAAACTGCAGCCTGCTATGTAGTTGTAATTGCGCACCTTATATGAATACCATTTTGTATGAATCTCCATATGGAAGCAAGTCCTCCTACCTTTCCACTCTTAATTCTTTGTGATATAGTTGCAAATCGCTGGTTGAGCTCTGACAGTTTAGGCTCTATTATTTTTCCGCAGTGATCTCCACGGTTTGTCATCAAGTCTACTGCCTGGTCACGCACAGAGTCCACCTTTGGATGCATATCTTTCAGCTCAGCCTTTAAGCGCTACAGTCCGTGAGCAAGAGACAGGGCTTGAAGTTAGTAATAAATGCAAAGAGAGAAAGAGAGAGAGAGAGTGTGCAAAGGAATAGGGAGCAAAACCACAAAGCAAATTCAGATAATTATGCATGAGTGTGTAAATCCAGTGGAAATACATTAGATAACATTCCCACTCATATCCCTCAAATT
>NW_008824196.1:2084419-2100403 GCF_000699105.1 Pygoscelis adeliae
AATATCTCCTAGAGGAAATTAATGGTGAACATTATTTCTAGGCAGGTTCTTCTATGCAACGATACATTCCTCAGCATATTTCGGGATACGCTAAATTATTTTATGTTCCTAAAGCTAAGAAGAGCTGCTAATTCATGTATTATGGAACTGGATGTATAGTTGTTGCTTTCATTACTGTTCATGCCCCCAGTTGAGGCAGGGAAAAATGACCAGATGAAAACCATTGGGATATTTTTCTATAAATCTATCACAAATTACAAAAAACTGAGGGCAAATAACTTCTTCCTCTGCAACAGTAATCTTAACAGTAGATCCCAGTATGGCCAGAGGCTGAAAAAGATAGCCAGGCATTCAGGAGTCATAAACACAGTTGGGCATTAAGACAGACATTTCACTGTCTGTATGAAATGCTTCTGTACAACACAAATATATATACCTGTATTGATGGCAAAGGTAATTGTACTTTGTACCTGATGATGGCAAAATTGTTCATTCAACTACAAAAATCTGTCCTGTAATCCTACTGAGATCAATGAGGCATTGATTTATGCTCTGCCTTGGAATTTGTAAAGTTTTGCTTCAGTAAATGGTATCATTATGTTAGTGCCAGCAATACAATTCTGATTTTGATTTGCAAACTGTTCCTCAGATAGTATGTATTGACCATGGAGTTCAATACAAAGTAAAACTTCACTCTGATTTCAGAAGAAAAAAGAAATCCATATAGATAATAATTTGAAGTTGTTTAATCTTAGCAAAGAAGGTATTTTAAATAAGATACTTCAAAATTCACATCTATCTTGCACATTAATTTTTCATCAGTTGGTCAAATGATGCAACAGGCCAAATAAAACCTGATCAATACACTAACCCATTATTATACACCTAGTTCACCATATAATATTCTTGCCTGTGGTGTGGGTCTGGCATCAACGCAAACAGTGTTTGTAAGATTAAAATAATCATATGACAGAGATATCAAATGCAGATACCATAGATATCAGAAAAGTATCACAGAAAAACAGAAAAGCAATTAAAAATGAAGAACGTGGAAAAAAAGGATTTTGTTCAACCCAATGTGTTTAAGGAGTATTTTCCAGCAAATACGGGTTTAATAAGCTGCTGTTCTACTCACCAGGAAGTCCCCAAGACTTACAATAACATATCTGGTTTTATTTTTGCAGGGATTTAACTTTTGCAATGCAGTGCAAATTCATTAAGTAATCTACAAGCTGCCAGAGGGTAGCTTTATCACAGAAAAAAGAATGTTAATCAATTTGTGATACCTTTCAAAATACACTAGTTTTTACACATTCCTTTTTAGAATAAAATTAATGCTTTCCAGAAAATTGCATTATTTTACCTTAAGAATTTCCTCTTTTTGCTGGGGCTTTTGTTTATCAGATTCATCCAACAGTATTTCAGCACGATACATCCAAGTCGTGACATTAGCTACATTCTGATCAAAAGCCTCCATGTGCTTTTGATATTCCTGTACGTGGAAAAGGTAAATACTGCATACAAAAGAAGTAATTGGAACTGAAATAATAGCTGTAATTACGCCAACTGTGGCAAACATGCATACATTATGAAATTAAACTTGTTTATTTCATACAGTAACTGCTTGTTTTGTGAAGGATAGAATCTGTTGTTTGTTTGCTCTCACTTTATAGATTATGTTTCTTTAAAAAGACATTCTAGGAGAGAGAGAAGCTTCCAAAGTGACAGGCAGGAGGGTGATACAGTCGCAGCAAGACGCAGGTGTCTGCAGCTCAGCCAGGCTGCTGAGAGGGACAGGAAGCTGACAGCCAGACCTACTGCAGGTGGAAAGAAGAGTTTCCCAAGAACCAGGTATAGAACTCATTTTGGAAAGCCACTAAGTTGACTGAAACTAAGGTGGAAACAAGTATGCACTTGCAAAGTCACAATCAAGAATGTGAGCTTTGTATATAAAACTTTTATTTGCATTTCACCTAACTTCTCGGCTTTGAGACTCTGCTTTTAAAAAAACTATTCTAGTGGAATAGCCTTGTTTCTCCTTAATTTAAAAACCTTTTGTCTTTTTTGGTGAGCTCACTAGAATGAGGTCTACGCATATCCACCTCAGAACTCCAGGCGAACTTTGTGTAGTTTGGCATAATACTAAGTAAGTAATACTTTTTATGGCCAAAAGGAATGGCTCAATGACATGTTGCGGTGGTTACCATTGGTACACTACTAAAATATCCATATTCAGTCTGTGTTTACAAGTTTGCCAACTGTGGCAAACATGCATACATTATGAAATTAAACTTGTTCATTTTATACAGTAACTGTAGAATCCAAAGCAGAGAGAAAGTAAAGGAATACATAACTATACCAGTCTATAAACTCCATTATATGTTTCTTATAATCAGTTCCACGCTGAAGCTGAGCACCTACATCATATTAAATGAAATGCTTAAGTTTTCCAAATAAAATAGGCATAACCAGGTGCTTGCACTTGTATACTGCATACAGCCGAAGAAGCCCTGTAGTGATGCTGCATATCCATCACAGAAGCATTTGTAAGGTAGCCACACAGACTCTAGTGGACCTCTAACATGTCAAGCTCTGAAAAGTCATGATAAAGGCTAACACACCCTTGAGAACCACTTCAGTTTCTCTGGGTTGAAACTGCATTCCCATTCTCTCAGCACCAGAAACAGCATACGAGATTTCCCAAAGCAGTCTGGCAGTTGAAGGGTTAAGACTCTTCTGTGTTTAAGGGTTCAAGCTGTCATCTCTTCATGGCAGAATTAATTTTAAGGGAGAATATAGTTATGTGACTATCAGCAGTTCAAAGTAGCTGGGGCTGGGGCTCCTGGATCTGAATTAAATGTGGTTTAGGGATTTTACCTTGGACTAAGATTAATCTGGTGCCCTTAACTAAGTATCCCCACCAAAACAGGCACCACAAAACACGCACATCATGCAGTTCTGAAAGACCAAGTCATAATCCTTGAACATATTAGGTGCACACCCTGAGCTTTGGATTTAGTTGCCTCTGAAATGAATCTAGTTCACATGCACCAAAGCTACCCTGTGGACCAAACCAACATCCAAGCGTGGACTTACTTCCCACCTGTACTGCTCTTCCAAACAGAAATGCTAATGTAGCCAAAAGGAGATGAGGCTGTTGGTATCAATACCAAGACCTATTCAACTTATTTGACTATTTCTTCCACTTGATTCATATCCAAGTAGTCTAGGTCCTTGGGGAGAAACCGCATTTCATTCATTAGGAAAAAAATAAATAGTCCAGGAACTACTGAGGCAGACAGGAATGAGAAGCACTAACAGTCAAGACTCCACAAATCCACCACTCTGTAAACAGTCACATTCTTAAAATACACACAATGTACTAAACAACAGTCAACCTGATTGCCTGTGTACCTATGTTTTCAATAAGTGTAGTCTGGGGCACCAGAAAAAGCACTCCTATAAGGCACCTACGACTGGGCACCGATATTTCCTCTATGTGAATAAATGCATTTTCCTTACCAGCAACAGATTGAACCATTCCTCAGCACGTGAAGTCACTGCTATCCAATTACTGTTCAGGAGGCTGAGTTTATCCTCCACTAGACTTTCCTTTCCTTTCAGCACTGTCTTCAAATTCTCTCCTAAATCACTGATGCTCTTAAGATGGACGTGGCGTTTCTCAATCTCCTTCCGTGTTGCCTACATGAGCAGAATAAAAAGTAAAAGTTCAGGAAATTAAAAATTCTCCACACTAAGAATGTCAAATATTAAAACAGCCAGTAAGTTCATACTAGAACACACACTCTTGCTTCCTATAGGAAGGGAAAGTGTTCTGTGAAGAGCAGTAAGTAAAAAGTAAATTGTTCCTCTTTAGCTCTGATAAAATTGTAAGTGTTCTTCATATTCTCATAATCATTTTTGGTAATAATTTCATTTTAAAAAGTGTGAATTATCTCTCATTCCAGTGTTCAACATATAGTTTTAATACTTAATTATTAAACAAGAATCCACATTTTACAATCTTTATATTGAGATGTTTAAAGTTACTTTGTACACAATAAAATGGCATAGTTATCAAAGAGCACATAAAGCTTACATAATAAATGGGACAATAATAAAGCATCATGACGACATCTTAAGACTTAGGTAATTCCACTGAAAATGCTCTCGTGAAATATTTTAATATTCCTTTAATATTTTTCAATGCAATCTTTTTCAGCAGAAACCATGTTCTCTCCTGTTAGACTTCTCATTTCCTAACTGTAGAAACTCATCTTTTCATTCCATTTACTTGGGATTTCACTCTGCAAATTAAAATACTAAAATACTAAAATAAGCTATTATCCATAGCACCTCTAAGCTTGAATGATTAAAATACACGTGCAGTGTTACAAGATCAGATTTCCAGCATCTCCTCCCGCTATTATCTTACCTTATATAAATAGATTTAATTGATATGTAAGGTCACATAATTTACACATTATTCATTTCTTAATATTTGTTGCAACATGCAAGAAGTCTAACAAAAGGAGCAAACCCCAACATATTTAGACAACATGTAAAAAAGCAGGAATTTGATACTAAATACTGAGATGACACAATGCAGAGTATAACAGTCTTGCTGAATAGTAAAGGAGAGGCACAAAGTCCTTACACCTAATATCACATGTAACCAGTTTTATGAGAAAAAATTATCTGAGCTCCTTGGCACCTGATAGAAATGATCCAGGCATATACGACCTCTGCTTATAAAATAAAGCTCCAACTAGAAATGAAGTTGTCCAAACCAAACACAAACAGAAGTAAGTTAGGAGAAAAGTAAGAATCACTAGTTTCCAGAGACACTGATTTCTCACAGATAACTTGAATACACTAAAAGAAGAACCACTTCTAATCAGACCGCAATCACAATTCTTCCATCTCAGGATCAACACTGTTACTGCAGTAGAACTAAACCTTTATCATCTCCACGCCATCACACCTCTCACAGTCACTGTTGTGGTTTAACCACACATCAGTATGATTTTGTTGATAATGTGTTGTTAGGGAAAGTAATATTTTCAGTTTGCAATAAAGACAGTATAGAAATTACTTTTTGGTACAATACAATCTTAGTAGTACCACCAACTTACTTGGCATATGTTATGCTTAAAGCAGCTGTTCTCTTCCTATGCTTAACAGAATTAATGATCTAATTTTATAATTTTATTTCACAGAAAAGTTTTTACACTTGCATTTCATGTAAGTATGAGAAATTTTCCACATTCTACCAATTTTCTTAAATTCAGAGGATTTGTAATAGAATCAAGACATGATTAATGTAAATTATTAACCATAAACTACAGAATCATAGAATTTGAAATTGAGAATTTCAATTTTCAACAGGTTCTATTCAGGTTAAAAGAAAGACGTGCCTTCTTCTAATACAATTTTATCTGTTTCACAGTAGGTACAAAATGTCATCATAAAAAAGAATAAGACAAAGAATATAATTTACCTCCAACTCAGGATGGAAAGTTTTGATCAGCCTTATTACCTTTTCTGAACATTCACTTCCATTTGGAAAAGAATCTCTGAAGCACATTTACTATGGGTTGTGGTTTCTATTTTACATGGATGAAAACTCAAACCAGTATTGGGCTATATACATAAATGTTAAGCCCAACTAGAAATGCAAACAGACGGATCAGATAATTAAATATCTATTAAATAAAACTGCTACCCAAAATCCAGATGTATAATTCCCAATGTCTATCAAAAAGCGCAACAGTGCTTTGCCTGATCCCAGGAGTCGTTCCTTTCAAGGTAAAGAAATAATGTAAACCAAAGACTAGGTGTACCTCTGGGCAATATGAATATTAACATTCCTGTGTATTAGCAATTAAGGGACAAAAATAACCAATGGGATAAGTAAACAATCACACTTCCCCCCACCTTATTAAAAAAACCCTGAGGCCTTCAACACAACATCAAAGTGAAAAAGCCATCTTCTGCAGTACTTCAAATCTCTATTATTCAAAGTTCTTATGTATAAAATCCTGGACCTACTGAATACAGTTCAAAAACTAGCAGGGTCTGTAAAGACAGTGGGATTCCTCACTGCGTTATCAGCTAGGTCCTCCTCTGTATAATACAATGCGTACTATGTTAACTGACAATTTTTTTCCAGTTCTTTCACAACTTTGATAACACTTTTTTTTTTTTTAATTTGACATTTCTTCATTGTATTATTCAGAATTCTCTTTTCAGTATTACTAGAAGTGACAATCTACGTATACTTCATCCATTGCAATATAACAGATAGCACTGGTAATTTTTCTGTACTAACAAGACAAAAAGACTGCTATCAATTTAACAACACTACATAAAACAGATTAAAAAACAGTGTCACGATCCCAGGATTATTTCATTAGAACTCAGAGAGTGGTTTTCAAAATCTGCTAATTTTTGAAGAGCCAGTTCCAACATTCAGTGAACTGGCCTTCACTCATCACCTTTCCCTGTAAGTTCTTGGGGAATAGAAGAGCATATTTCAAAATTAAGGGAAAAAATCCTCAACCTTGCTGGATTTAAACCCCCTTATGGTCGCCCTAACATCAGATTGCAATTCAGCTGTGCCGTTTATTTGAAAATATGTAAGAAAGATATAGAATTTTAACTACACAATCAAAAGTGTTAGCTCCGTAGTTTAAGAAGTACAAGAATGACATTTCAAACACCAGAAGCCTCAAAAAAACAAATCCCCAAATCCCAAACACCGCCACAATGGGTACAATATGAAACATTAACAAATAAAGTAGTGAAATTCTTCGCAGAAGGACTAGGTGTTTTATACATTTTAATTTTGTGTGTTTATCAGGATGAAACTATGTAACATAAATAAAATACATAAACGTGTTGGGAAGTTGGGAAGAAGCTAATTTTCTGATGCAATCTCACAAGGCATTTTGGGGAAAGAGAAATATGTATACAAAAGGTTGAACTAAGCATCATAACACCCAGAATTCAATTGCGGCTGTGAAAATTTGTCAGCAATGTTCAACAGTGTTTTAAAACAGATTACATTAACTCTGCTATTTGCCATTATAGTGAAGTTATTAAATTAACTTTTTTTTGGTTCCTTAGGACTAGTATACTTATTTATAAAACAAAAGTTTATTAAAGTGTGTATTACCTGCTGGAAGACAAAGGTTCCATAAATACTTTCAGGAAAGACAGCTCCATTAAAATGTGTATACAAGTTATACAGATTATATTAAGGAGATCTCTATATATATATGGTTATCTCTTCTTTACATATGCCTCCATGTAGGATCACACCTACTAGCAGATACAAGAGGTAAAGATGATGACAATCTCTCCATTAAAATTGCTGTTCTAATTTCTGTTAGACAGAATTCTGAAATGTCTCTTTGGAAGAAACTCTTGTACTTCCACTTTTTTGAAGTACCAGTTGTGGCTATTTGGTACAGGATACCACAATGGCAATTCTTTCACCCAAAAAAATAATTCGTATTTCACTGAATGGAATCCTTCTTTAGCTTTTAAAGGAACCATTATTCTTTTCTCACTTGTGTTTCTCAGAAAAATGCTGGTAGTGTGCCTTAATCAAAACTGGGAAAGCACGTCACCACTGGAATCCCAGAATCTGAACATTTCAAAGAGAAATGGCATCTAGGTTTCCAGCACCCAGGAAATAAAGCAATCAGACAGATCCTTCGTCTCTGTTATAAAACTCTGCATGTAGAGCATGCCTCAGGTGACCAGTTTCTAATCCCCATCCCAGTACAGCAGAAGGAGGAGAGGGAGAGGGAGATAAGACCAGTTGAGCTTCCCTATACCAGTCCCTACCATCGAAACCTCAGGAAAGAAGTTGTAGTGTAAAATAAAAACTTCATTTAAGAAAAACAAATTTGGATGGCTTGAAACTTGGGCAGAAGGCAGATTGCTTTGCAGTGTTGAAAGGCATGGGGACAAGCTTTACTAAGAATTCATAAGAGGTTGGTAGTTGTCTACAATAGTATTTTGCTTATTTTACACACGGATCCATAGGATGACATGATGAATCATGGTAGTATAAATAAATGCAGTTCCCTGTGCAGCCATGTACACTTTGAGTGGCAATCACAGCTCGCTCTCTGACCCCACTGTACTGTGGCACACGCTTTATCTTTCAGTTTACTAACAAATACTACTGTTTTTGTCATTGTTTTTTTTTTTTACTTGACGTTTCATAAGGGAGTGAAAATCATAACCTCCTTCACATTAGCAAATACTAACTAGGAACGAATGACATTTGAAGCAGAAGCTACATAAGAATGGCTTTTTCTGAGGACGTGATGCAGAGGGTTTCTGAGCTATACTTTGTAATGATAAAACTACCATGTACCAAATTGAACTACTGATGTCTTTTCAAACAAACCAGAGCTGTGACTAAATGCAGAGGACAATATTTTAATTGTGCCGGTCATTAACATAGGTAGATTAAAAAAATTCAACATCAGCAAATGATAGGAGAAAAGTTCTACGTGCCTCCACGCTGCCTGTAGGCTGTGGATTACTCGGAAGTAATCTTTGCAATTTGAACTTCTCTAAAAGAAATGAGTTAGGTGGCTCAGCTCTCACGGGTGGGATTACACAGTTAATCAGAAGCTGACATTATGGCCTACTCAGTGGCCAATTATACATATTTATTTGTTTATTCACAGCACATCTTTCATTTTTATTGCGACCTGGCCACTGACTATGAATCAGTTGACACAATTTTCAGATCATTTTCTTTCACCGATTTTACTGACAGGAAGTATGTTGCTAAATGTGTTAACTAATGTAATTCTAAGTACTTCAAATCAACTTTATACTCACTAGTATTATACGCGGTGCTAAAATACAGCATTAAAGCACTGGCAGACTCATACTGCTGATAGTAGGGAGTGATACAGGACTTTTCGTGGGAATACCATCTGCCATTTCTTTTTTGAGAACATGGTTTCCTGGCAATCTAATTCTTATTGGGCCAGTTCCTGATTAAAGGACAAATAAACCCCGCAATGGTTAATGTCTTCAGTGATA
Organism: Pygoscelis adeliae; assembly: GCF_000699105.1. NCBI lineage: Eukaryota > Metazoa > Chordata > Aves > Sphenisciformes > Spheniscidae > Pygoscelis > Pygoscelis adeliae. Next base: position 2,093,495 of record NW_008824196.1, read on the forward strand.
AATACGTTCACTAAACCAGACTTCTAATTATAAATGGATTTCTAATTTACAATGTTTAATGACTATCTTTCCACCCGCATATCATTTTTCTTATCTATTATAACAGAGCTGAATTCAAATGGAAAGATTTAACTTGTCTCTGCTGAGTAAAAAGGCAGGATTTACAGTCTTCAGTATATTGCCCATCTCATTTCACATAACTCAGCCAAGTTTTTCTTCCATCCTTAGAAAAATTCTAGACATGAAAAAATAACACACTTCCCTTCATGTCCAGATTAATGCTATGTTTCATTAATGTCTTTTCCTACTCCAGATGGACATTCCTTTTTACTTCTAGGTGTTTATACCTTGAAGACAATGTTCACAAGTATGTTTTTTTATTCTAGCCGCTATAATTATCTCTGAAACCCTCTGAGTTCCTTTCACTTTTAAGAAGTCTTGGGTACTGAAAATGAATTAGAAATAAGTGCAGTAATAAATATAACTGCTTCCTTGTGCTGTAAAGAAAAAAGATTATGAGCTCTCTGCTTCGTTATATCGACAGCAGCACACATCCAATTTTCAGTTCATTCGCACTATTGAGTTCTCCTCTCTCCCCCTCCATTTTCCGTCTTAGCTTTTCTGCAGACTTTCCTCACAATGGCAATCTGCTGGGCCTAATTCATCTCCCAGTGTATTTCATTAGATCGGTTACTGTCTTCGGCAGCCTACTTACCCGGGAAGTCCAAATCCCAAAGCTGTGACATTACTCAGATACTGTGAGGCCCTGGTTCTGGGGACTGAATTATTGATGCACGATTTTGTATGATGCCTCATTGAAATCCACATAGAAGTACCAGTACCGTACCTATTTATGAAGTCCTTACAAGAATTTTAAAGCAGGATAACATGCAGCAATTCTTTCCTCTTAGTGGGAGCAGATTCTTTAGGAAAATGAATACTCACATCACATAATTTCTGCATCACATCACGTAATTTCTGCAAATACTTACATTTGGAAGGCTAGGATCTGCCTCCTATACTATCTGTTGGATTGCTCAAAATTAAAAGTCTGCTTATATTTATGTAAATATCAGTTTATATTTCCTAAAGAGAATCTTAATAAAGGAATTCTGAAAGCCACTCACTCAGTACGTACATACTTCAACAAGAGGCAGCTGCTCTCATCCAAAGTTGTTTATTCTTATTTTAGTGATGAACTGACTGAAGGAGAAGAACTGAGGTATTATATGAGGCTGGACTGCAGTGAAGGTTTTGGGCAGGATTGAAGCCAAAATATGCTTTTTAGCAGTTTTTTCTGCAACCCTTTATGTATCAATTCCTTCTGAAAATTCACAATACTCAATGGAGTTCTTTAAGATTAATAGGTGTAGTGGTTCCCCTGTTTGATATATTTTTTCATGTTAATATTTCTTATTTTAATTAGCTCTTGTTACCTTTTTTGATTGTCATAAGATAAAAATATGTTGTACATGTCGTAGCAAGTGTGAGACATAACAAGGACTTCCCACTGTGTAACTGCACTGATTGTCAGACCTTAGGTTCTAATTATGCAACTTCTGAAGCATTAAGGTTCACATCTAACAATTAAATTATATTAAGGACAAATCTTTCTATTTAAACTGCTGTGAAGCTACATACATCTGGATTAACTTTCCTGAACATGCATGCAGGAACATACAGAGTAGATTTCTGTTTCAGTAGAACTGTACTGTGTAGTTTAACACCACCAAAGATAATTCTTGTTTTCATGATGGGGTAAATGGACTGAGTAACTGGCAGGTTAGTTTGGGGGTGCTAAAACCATATGATTGTCTAATCCATCTCTTAAAAATCTGACGCTTGTCCTTTATTATGGGTGTAAAGATCACAATATCAATCAAAAGTAACGAGAGGAACTGCACAGACTTTACTTTAGGAAAGGCAGAAAGTGAAAATGAGATAACATCAAGCAGCAATGTTTTTTTTAGGGATCAAGGTTTTGATTTGCAAGTCAAAACAGCAATAGTCAAAGCAGTAATTGTAAGATAATAATAGCAAAAATTGATCTTTATATATTTTTGGATACTACTTTCAAAATACTGTCATTCTTAGAGACTGATCACAAAAGACTTGTAGACTGTCTTTTTCTTGTTATTTGTTTGTAAATCATCAGTGTATTTCAAGGCTAAAGATATTTTATCAAGCTCAGAAGCTTGAAAGGGGCAGTTAAAGAAAAAAAAAACCACAACAGAAAAACAAACCACAAACCGCATTTTACGCCAGGGCCTTTAATCTGCACAGCCTTTAAAAAACAGTAGTGAGGTTGCCTGCGTATTATTCATGACTATTTCCATAATGCACGGTGAAACGGGTAAAATGTTTAAGGAATTCTTCATATTAAACAAAGCAGAAGTGGTGAAGTTTTACACAAATAAACAATACTGTTTAAGGGGGGGGGTTGTTGTTTTGTCTTGAAATACTACAGGAACACTTATCCATAATGCTGCTGGCTGCACATAATGATTTGAATTTTTGAAGCTTTGGATAATGGTGAGCATGGTTTCCTCTAAAGCACAGGTTTTGGTATATGTGTACAATGATGGCTTGGTTTGCTTATGTTCTGATTGGACTTTTATTACATATGCAGAATATAAACTAGATTAGCTAGTGTTGAATGATACTGTGCTAAGTCTTAACATCACACAGAGATACGCAGTTTGATGTAGAACTCTTGCATTCCTCAGTGATTCTGTAAGATGTTTATCTAAACTGTGGCACATGTAATTTTGAGGAAAGTTTCATCTTAGGCTTTGAGTTTTAACCTAAAATAAGAGTTCAAGGTGAAGTCTCATGGGAGTAACAAGCCCCCAGAATGAAAACGAATGAGCTACAAACCGAAAAGGGTAAGAAAACAAATATCTCACCTCCTGGCTGCTACCTGAACGTGTGGAACATACAGTGTTCTGACATCTTTAATCTTTCATCCACTGGAGATGTTTTACTGTTTAATACTTTTCTAATCATGAGTAGAATGGGATGAGAGAGAAAGGGATCTCGATTTACATGGATCTCTACTTACATGGATACTGGATGGATAATTTATAGTACTCTGAAAAGTGAAATTCTGACTTTAAATTCATCTCAGTGAAGATTACTGCAATATGAAGGTGAATTGATACATGCAGAGACGAGATAGTTTAAACTTTTCTGAGCATTAATGTTAGGGTGAGATAATGCCATAACAGTTACAAAGTACCACGTATTAAAACACTAGAATTTTTATTCTCTTTCTTTATCAAGAAAGAAATCTATCTTTCTGTAATATACATAAACTGAGATATATAAAGGTACAGTGTCTGTTACGTTGTTACCTTGCCCCAGGCAATTTCAGCATCCAAATTGCTAGGCATCCCCTGCACAGCTGATCTCTTTGTCAATTCTGCATCTGTCGCTGCAAGCCATTCTGTCATAGCATTAATTTCTTTTCGTAGCTTCCGGGACAGTTTCAAGCATTTCTCTAACTCTTGCTTTTTTTCTGTCACCTGCAGAAAGAAAACATGTGTTTCTTAACTCTTCGGTCAAACAAGTTTAATGATTTTTATATACCATTTTCTAGATGCCACTTTTCTATAAAAGCTTAGCTTGCAATTTTACAAGCCAAGCTGCACTTTTAATATAGTTATGTCTTGCCTTAGTTCTCTCAATATCTGTAATTTTGCTGCTAGAATGCAAACACCCATAAGAAAAAACGTGCATAAAGACACATTGAGTTTGAACTAGCAGCAGACCTCTGCAAACCAGCTCCTCCGTTTTGAAGTCATGCGTAGCAAACTTATTTGGAACAAATGAATTAACAGGCTTTCCCTGAGACACAAAATAGATGTCAAAACCCTTCAAAGAATATATTTTCATATAGATGGCCATATAGTGATATTGAATCCTCAAGGTTTTCTCTACAAAGCTACATTACATAGAAAAAAATTATCTGCCAAAGAAACACCAACATCTTGGGACACAGAAGTTACTGAACGATATCAAACTAAGGAAGCACAGTTAACTTCAAGTTTTTAATTTCTCAGCATATTATTTTGTTGTCTTTTTAATACTCTTTAAATGTAGGGGGTGTGCATAGCAATTTGTAATTTTTTTCTTTTTTCAAAGCAAACTGAAAATTAAATTAAAAATCAGCAGAAATGTGTCTCATTATTAAATCCTTTCCATGGTTTAATAACATTTGTTTGGGTCACTGCAGAACAACTCATACAGTTTTCATGACATTCTTTGATGCATTCTTTACTAAGCTCTCTTGCCCCCCTCCCACCTCCTTATAAAAAATATGTCTGCCACTTTAGTATGATGCACGTTGCTCCCAGCATGTAGTCAGACTCACAGCCATCCTGCAGTAGGAACACTTTTATTTTGGTTATATAAAGGTTTGACTTTCTTTCGTACAGAGGGGGAAAACCAAGGTGTCCTCAAGTGTCCTCATGTGATTCTGTTTGGCATTGACTAAAGATAAGGCATCTCTATTCCAAATAAGTCAACAAAAGAAAGTTGGAACATGCATTTTCTAGTGAGCGTCACAAGCATTTACTATCAGTAGGCTACATTACAGACTTTTTGAAGAAAGTGCAGTTTGTAGACGGGAATCCCAAGCTTCTTTTCCACAGTCCTCCATCCTTCATCATAGTCCCCTTTCAAATTCTTCCTCCTTATCTGCAGTCCGTTTTCTCACTTCTAGTTTCCTTAGAGCATCAACCTTTGTTCACATTTCCCTGAAACCTCTCACCCAGTTTAAGTCCCAGGACACATCCCATGGAACTGATTCCCAGTCTTTTAGACGGGAGTCTTCACCACAGACTAATCTGCAGCACCTTTCTGCCTTCTTCCACACTTTCCAACCTTTCAGACCATCCTAAGTCTTACCCTCCACCAATAGCTTCCAGTCTTCTGGATCCCTATATTCACCTCTTCACATTTACAGCTTTTCTGTCAGCCTTCTCATATGCTGAATGTTTTGGACGTGAAGTACTGTGGACAATTTCTGTTTTATTTGTTAAGTTCTTTTAAGCATATTACATGGTACCTGGAAGGAAGATTGAGTATTTATGTTGTCTTGTTTTGGTGTAACCTGGAGGAATAGGGGAAAATAATCCTCCCTGCAAGCTCCTGAGCATATTCAGGGAGAGAGAAAAGGTTCCACATACTCAGTAGAAAAGGCAGAAGAGTAAATGAAGAGATCTCAGATAGACATTAGGCAACTGCTGGTTAGAAAATACAAATTAATAAATTATGTTGTGCTGAAGTTTAAAAAAGGTCAATCAAAGAAGGTGGATTAAAAGTGTTCAGTAGGTCACTAATATCTAAAAGAAATTACTAATTACCTTGCATGTCAATTAGTAATCAAGTGAGATTGTAGTCATCAATTTTTATTTTAGTATTTTTAAATAGAAAATAATTGTCTACAGTACTGTCAGGTATCCAAAACTTGTATCGATATCTACTAGAAGTTTTTGGGGCTTTGACACTGTTTGAGTACAAGCAGAGGTGCAATGATCAAATTGATTCCTAGCTCTACTGCCACAGAGAGTTTGAGGTTTTAAAATGTAATAGGATGTTATGAGGTTAGGTACATGGCTTTTGCTATCCCTGAGTAAACAGATCAGATTTGCCCATGGAATATGCAACAAAACATCCCTGATCGTATATGATCTCTCTGTAAAGGCTTACCGCTAAAATCTCAGAACATTTCTTCTTCACTGAATATGCTTTATGTGCTTTCTTGTATGCCAAATTTATTAAATGAGACCTAAGAACTTACAGTCAGGCCAAGAGGTAAATCCCTGGGAAGGACCATAAAACTCAGATTTTTAGAGCTCTATTCACACATGGATCCAGGAATCCACACAAATTTTCACCTCGTCTTTTGAAGACTATTAATAGCCATTGTAAATAACTATTTGCAGGTACTTAGCAGCAATACAATGCAAAGTGCACTATGCTAAGTGTCATTGCCTGTGTAAGAATCGTAAACACCTGGTATACTATAAAAAGAAGTTACTGATACATGTGTTGCTATAGACATCTCTAAATTCCGTATATAATATCAACATTATTACATTATTTCCATGTACATTGTATATATCCACAGGTTACTGATTAATCAGTTTCTGTTTGTACTTCAAATGTAAAGATGTATTTCTAAAGAAAAATAGGAAACAGTGCCCTCTAAAGGTCTTCTGTTTCATGCAGTGATATCAAACTTATCTCCGTAAATTTTCTCTGTATTTTAAAGCTATTTTAGCTATGCTAAATAGTTTACTCACAAGAATCCTTGGATGTAATAAATAAAAATAAAATTACAAAAGCAGATATTTGAATCAAAAGAAAGGTATTTTCATAGAATCATAGAATAGTTTGGGTTGGAAGGGACCTTTAAAGGTCATCTAGTCCAACCCCCCTGCTGTGGGCAGGGACATGGTCAACTAGATCAGGTTGCTCACAGCCCCGTCCAACCTGACCTTGAATGTTTCCAGGGATGGGGCATCCACCACCTCTCTGGGCAACCTGTGCCAGTGTTTCACCACCCTCAGCATACAAAACGTCTTACTTATATGTAGTCTAAATCTACCCCCCTTTAGTTTAAACCCATTCCCCCTTGTCCTGTCGCCACAGGCCCTGCGAAACTGTTTACCACCACGTTTTCTGTAAGTCCCCTTTAAGTACTGATAGGCTGCAATAAGGTCTCCCCGAAGCCTTCTCTTCTCTAGGCTGAACAACCCCAACTCTCTCAGCCTTTCTTCATAGGAGAGGTGTTCCATCCCCTTGATCATTTTTGTGACCATCCTGTGGACCCACTCCAACAGGTCCGTGTCTTTCTTATGCTGAGGGCTCCAGAGCTGGACGCAGTACTCCAGGTGGGGTCTC
>NW_008824196.1:2101584-2101786 GCF_000699105.1 Pygoscelis adeliae
CATGTCCCAAGTCACCAGGTCTCCCGTTTCGTTCCAGAGAGGGCCCACATTTTCCCTCATCTTCCTTTTATCCCCGAGGTACCTATACAATCTTTTCTTGTTGCTTTTGACGTCCCTGGTCAGATTTAATTCTATCAGGGCTTTAGCTTTCCTAACCTGATCCCTGGCTGCTCGGACAATTTCTCTGTATTCCTCCCAGGCT
>NW_008824196.1:2101930-2116118 GCF_000699105.1 Pygoscelis adeliae
AGGAGGTGATCCTTGAATATTACCCAGCTTTCTTGGGCCCCTCTTCCCTCCAGGGCTTTGTCCCATGGCACTCTACCAAGCAGATCCCTGAAGAGGCCAAAGTCTGCTCTCCTGAAGTCCAGGGTAGTGAGCTTGCTGTGCGCCCTCCTCGGTGCCCTCAGGATCTTGAACTCCACCATTTTGTGGTCACTGCAGCCCAGGCTGCCTTTTATAGCCTTTTAGTCTTACAGCCAAAAATTCCTGTGCAGCGGTGCTATTGTGAGGAAAGACCTGACCTTGTAAGTAATAGCCCCTACTGCACGCAATGCCCTTAAGAGAGCAGCAAGAACATTATTCTTGCCACTTTCTTTTAGAGTCCAGCTCCTTCTTCTGATGAATTACCATAGAGACATTTGACACAAGGATGCTACAGACCCTACCTCACAGCCACTCACAACTAACAAACTACCTAAGCTTTAACATAGTAGTTTGCGTGTGTATATGTATATGTGCTTGTGTGAGGAGAGAGAGAATAAAAGGGCAAGTGAATGCATAAGTAAGCACAGGCACGGAATATTTATCATAAATGCAACCACTACACCATGACATTCAAATGACATTTTGCTTTCTTGAAAATTAATTTCAAACCTATTTGCACTGAGGTCACTACTAAAGTTTTGAAATTATCGATCATGCTTTTAAAGCGTATTTGGTGAAAAATGAGGGGCAAAACTTGATGTTCTGAACAGACGAAACTCATTCCTAGACCAAAGAGAGGTTTAAGGTCTGATACTACCTAAACAATTAGGACTATTCACAGGTATTTATATCCATATGTGTATATGCTAAAAACAAAAGGAACAAATAAAAAAACCCAACACATCTTCCCATTCTTCTTAAGGGGAAGAATTCCTAGGTTCCCAGCGTCTCAAGTTATGATACCTAAAATATATAGAAAAACTACAGTAGGTGTTGTATGAAATTATGAGAAATTATCATAATTTTCCTGTCCATTTGGGAGCACAACACTTCAGCACATGTTTAAATTAAACCATTCCACATGCTTCAAAATGTGCTTAAGGACTCTTTTAAATATGGGGGTCCTCTGAAGCAGTACATATGAAATCACACAAGCCAGTCTACACTTAAAGATGTGTTTTTCACTCAGACTGTACATTTCAGTCCTGAGACTTACTATTAGTTATAACTATTATCAGTTTTCTCTTAAAAAGACAGACTTTGACTTAATGCAATCAATTACACCTGATAACGGTTAACTGATTCTATATCTCTGGGCTTTTGTGACTCTCTCAAACTGTTAGCTACCACGCTATATAAAAGTAAATGTGAGAAATTACATCCAGGACAACAAAGATAAACACAGCACTGCAGATTTTTGAGACCCATTAATTTGCAATATGGCTCACTTCAGATCACTAATGGCTTCCTAATGGCACATTTTTATCCCTTCATTAATTAAGAGAGTTTTCCTATAACAATGGCACCTGTCTGCTGTTACGTTAAATGTAATGTGGGAATAAATGCTACAGTCCTTTCTAAAATAATGGAGAAACCAAATATATTACCTAATCTCAAATGATAGCTATCCACACCTTAATGAAGCAGACTCTTCAGTTTTCTTGACACTCAAAAGATTGATGTCTCTTAATACCTTTATTTTCTAGCAAGAGAGAGAACTGTTTTAATTCAGGTTCCCAAATGAGTATTATCTCTGTCAAAAGTAACATTACTCTTATTTTTTTATTGTACTGTAGTCAGTGGGGCTTGATTATCATTATGTGTTTAAACCACAAACTGACTCTCAGTATTACCATGGGCTCATTTTCCTATCTAGTAATAATTTATGGTTCTAATAATTTATAATCTGACAAAATAAAGAATTTGCATTCTGTCCTATTTCATATATTTGAAGTATATAAATTTTAGAAATAAACAGACAGCTATATCTGTCATTCACGATCTTCATTCAGCCAGTTACAGCACCAAATTTACTGTAATCCTACAGTTTTTAGAAGTTCTGTGGATAGTTTTAATGAGGGCAAGAGGAATAAAACAGAGTAATGAAGGATAGCTGTTAATTGAATTATTTGCATGGAGTCTTCTTTAGGATAATGCCACAACTCCTCTTCAGAGCTCAAAGGTCCTTGTAGAGGATTGTACTTCAGGAGCAGGCAACACAGTTCACAGATAATGCAGACCCAGAATAAAAAGCCTTTAGGGATTGACACACAATTTTTTTTTCATCACAGTGTTGTTGATATTGGTTAGTAGTCTGTCTTTCCTATTGTCTGTCTAGTTGACTTTTAGGAAAAATTGAGTAAACAAAAACATTCTCCTGTTGGGAAGTGTAACAGCACTTAACTGTATATGAATTGATAAAGAAATAAATGATGTATAGATGGAAATTTTACATAAGGAATGACAGTGCTTGGGAAATTAATAGGGATTGATTCTACAAGGTTAATTACATATAAATAACATCATTGGCATCATAAGGTAGAAGTCTGCCACATTTTGAGAACTATTTGTTTTTTTCTGTAGGTGAAGCTGGGATTATATAAAAGAATATTGGGAAAGTAAGTCCTCCTAATTATATGCTGACATTCACTGAGTGGTCAAACTGACTACGGTATAAATATCAGGTTTAAAAAAAAAAAAAAAAAGTTGTATTCCAAGGCAATACATTCCTCATTACAGAGCTCAAAGGGTGATGATTCACTTTTGCCCAACATGAAGAAATTTGATAATCCCTATGGAATGGAGGATGACAAATGACTAAATTCTGAACAAGGGTTTGCTGGTATCAGATGCATAACAATGGGACAGTTATTCCACATACTCATAACTAAACAATATTCTATGTGGCTTATATATTAAGATACAGTGAAAAGGTAAGTCAGGGTTGTACATGACATTTAAACCAGGGAACGGTTATGGCAATAACTGAACACATGTGGAGTTAAAGAGTGCAGAAGAAGCAAAGCAGAGTGGTACACAAATGCCTCCTGAGGAAAGCTGCAGTAGCAAGAATTTTTGGTCAACAGGTTTTTGAACAGCAACAGATGGAAATAATACACTTAAAGATCTGTACAGTCAGAGGCAGAAGGAAATTAAAAGGTAGAAATATCTCTTTTATGAAGTAGCTGTTTAAGTAATACGTGAAAAAATCACAAACAAAATATAAGTAGTTTTCTGACCTCAAGTGTTTTGAAACAAGTGACTGTTCGAGGCATTGAAACAAAACAACATCCCCTTCTGACCCCCCAAAACCAATGAACTAGTAGAAAAAATAAATTAAAACATTAAGAAAGTATAATTTTAAATCGTAATAAAGAAGTTTTACATTTTTCTAGAAGGTTATTTTTTCCCAGAGCAACTGAATAGCCATCCTCATGATTGCCTTTGCCTCCATTCTTTCTGTCCCACTGTTTAGAAAATGTGAGGGCCTTGAAAGGAACCAATAAAAAAACCCCGTTTACTTACCATACCAAGAATATTCTTCATTTTGCCAGCTAAAAAGAGGGCATAGTTTTGTATTAAAAACACAGAGCTTACCTTTGCACCCAATTCGTTATATTGCAACTTCAAAGCTGTAAGTCTTTCATCCAGTTCTTTTGGGTTCTCTGTCTGCTGCTTTTGAACAATCTGCCTCCCAGTTTTTATCACTGTTTCCACTTCAGACTTCACCTCACTCAGGCTTTTATATAATTTCTAATCAAATAGAAATATGAAAGAGAAATACCACCATTAAAATAAGTAAAACTGAAAAGACTACTGAAGGTATTTGTCCTGCTTTTGCCTGGGATAGAGTTAATTTCCTTCCTAGTAGCTGGTACAGTGCTGTGTTTTGGATTTAGCATGAGAATAATGTTGATAACACACCCATGTTTTAGTTGTTGTTAAGTAGTGCTTACGCTAGTCAAGGACTTTTTAGTTTCCCATGCCCTGCCAGCAAGAAGCTGGGAGGGGGCAGAGCCAGGACAGCTGACCCAAACTGGCCAAAGGGATATTCCATACCATGTGACGTCATGCTCAGTATATACACTGGGGGGATGTTAATTTGTCTTTCCCAGTAACCGTTACGCGTGATGGAGCCCTGCTTTCCTGGAGATGGCTGAACACCTGCCTGCCCATGGGAAGTAGTGAATGAATTCCTGGTTTTGCTTTGCTTGGGGGGCGCAGCTTTTGCTTTACCTATTAAACTGTCTTTATCTCAACCCATGAGTTTTCTCACTTTTACTCTTCTGATTCTGTCCCCCATCCCACTGTGGGGGGGTGACAGAGTGGCTGTGTGGTGCTTAGCTGCCAGCTGGGGTTAAACCACAACAGTATTATAAAGATGCACTAGAAGTCTTTGCATTGTTTGCTGTATAAAAACACCATCACGCATGACTCTGAGCACTTTCCACTCCCGTTTGAAAGCTAGAGCAGTTGAGAGGTATCATGGTATGTGACCTAAGGATAAAGAAAACTTTTTTGTGTTTACGTATTAATGTGCATGTATTAAAAAAAGTTTATGAGCAAATTGATCAATTTTTAAAGCAGAATTCAAATTAACAGATTCAGAACAGCCTATCTTTACTAACATTGACTTCAAAGACTTGTCACCAAACCCAATGGTAGAAATGTTATAAATAAGAAAGTACACGCCATCATTAATTGTTTTAAGATATGACAGAGGTTATTTTCGAACTGATTTATATAATGCAGTATTTAAAACAACAACAGACGTCTTCTGTCAATTAATACAGCTTGTTGGACATATTTAAACTAAATGGCCACTAAATTAATTTAAAAATCTGACAGTTTTTCATACTACTAAATCAAGAGACTGGTAGGATAGAGGATTTCCCCTACATTTATGAAGTGTAATACTGTTCAAAAAATTAAATAATTAAAAAAACCTACATGAAAAAGTAATGTAATGAGGTTAAACTAAAATATATTATATAATTCATTGCATTTTCCCTGCACTATTTCAATGACTGAGTGAAAAATAAGGGATAAACAGCTGTTCAGCAAGCAACGGCATGGAAGCAATCTGTAAACACAATATATTTCCCTAATATTTCAAATAAGTGATACTAAGAAGTGTTCTTTCCATATGCAGAAATTTGATATCATCATCTAAATGTATGACTTGGTAACTCAAGCCATTTAACAGCCACATAAATGCCCAGTTAACATTCATGTAAATAGAGCAGAAGTTGATTTTGTTTTTATTTTTTTTTTAATCTAAGAATAAATTCTGCCATGGCATGGAAATTCCACTGTGGAAAAAGACTCCACGGAGATACACAGTGTCCATTACCACACAGGTATGTGAAGAATGGCAAACGTGAAGCTGTTGAGAAGCTTCATTGTTGAGATGTCTAGCTTAATTAGGACAAGAGGAAATGGCCTCAAGTTGCACCAGAAGAGGTTTAGATTGGACGTCAGGAAAAATTTCTTTACTGAAAGAGTGGTTAAACATTGGAACAGGCTGCGCAGGGAAGTGGTTGAGTCACCATCCCTGGAAGTATTTAAAAGACGGGTAGATGAAGCGCTTAGGGACATGGTTTAGTGGGCATGGTGGTGTTGGGTTGACGGTTGGACTCGATGATCTCGGAGGTCTTTTCCAGCTTTAACGATTCTACGATTCTATGATTCTGTGTTCTAGCATTTTGCCATCATGTGTTGGAAAATAAACTTACTGTCCTGTATACTTAGAGAGAACTGCAAAATAAATTACACTGCACTTTTTTAATTTGTAATTTTTTGAGCTTTTCTTTTAGCTGCAATATCTCCTGCAATGTAGAACCTGTGTCTAGTAAGTCTGGACAGTAAAGACAAGACCTTTTTTCCAGCAGATCTGACAACAAAAAAACCCAAGCGCATTTTCTCCATATCTAAAGTTAATTACCAAGCCAATTCTTAACATGGCTGTTATTTTATTTACTTAAAGGTAGTATGTATATAGTCCAACTGCTTTCTAGGTGCTTAATATGATAAATACATTCTTCATCACTGAAAATGTGTCAAAAAATTAGGAAGCTGTTGTATGATGCACATTGGCTAACATCCCATGGGATACTATGACTAGATTTTTAAAATAGAAACATCATGAGATTCTTTGTAGATAAAGATGCTCTAAAAACCCTGTAAGTCTTCCATAGAATATGACAGGGCTGTAAAAGCTAGCAGCCGAGTGAAGATACTTTAATTCAATACAGGGCTTCTAATTCCAGGGCTTCCTATCATTCCGATAAGAATATGAATTTAAGGGTAATTGTGTTGAAGAAAAACCCAAGATGTAAAGAAATAACATCGTCTTGTTCCACACTTATTTTTCAATTTAAATTCTTACATTTAAATCTGAAGAGGTTGAGGGGGAAAAAAACCACCTCAGGCATGGCATTGCTCCAGAAAATAAACAGCTGAAGACAAGGATCTGATTGTCATGATTTTTGCTGTTAAAATCTCCATTTCATTATCACCAAGCACACGGTGTTCATCTTTGTCTTTACCTCCCTTTAACAGTAAAGGGGTACAGGGTTACAGGGATATTAAAGGGATACATACAGATTTTCCTCATATTCTTTAGGGCATATTCAGGTCATCTTTCGCTCTTGAACTGTAAGAAAGTCACAGCATGCCACCTCATGGAAGCTGTAATCTATATTTTTTCTTTATGTTTTGTGTTTCCTGCCTAGAAGAGTCTTGTGCAGTGCAACATCTCTTTTGATTACATCACGGAATTCCATGACTGTAGCATATTGTGGAAAATAGAGTGAGTCCAGGGAGATAAACTCATATGCAGGATGGGAAGGGGGAATTAGAAAGGGATCCTGACTGGCCTTCTCACATAGTGAAAGTGCATGACCATCGTTTGAAAGTTCACTGAAGTGAGAATGTTTTGATATTTTAATTTTTTTTCAATTTCGTAACTGATACTTTGTTTCTCATTCTGAATTCAGGAGAACAGTCTGTAATTTTTAGCTTTCTCCACATAAATCCACATTTTCAAATTTTTTCACTCATTTAATTAGCATCCCATGCTTCTCAGAGGTCTTTGCCATAACAGAAGAAGAGAACAACATATAGAAAAGAAAAAGTTACTGTAAAGCTGTTAGAACTATTTCATTGTGTTATTACATCCTGGGAAATGTTGAAATTGAATACAATTTTCAGCGTACAATGTCATTCTAACCTCATTTGCAAACAAGAGAAGTAGGACAAGAAGGATCAAACCCTTCTTTCTATCCTCCTCCCCTTGAACAAATCTAACTTTAACTAAAAATGTTCCTATAACTTTCATTGTGTAACTTTGCTCTTAAGTTACAGATCAGAATCTTTTCTAATATCTCCCAAAGAAATATTGACATTGTCACTGAAAATACTTTAAATTTGAAAGGCAGAACAGACAAGAAACAAATAGAAAGACAGTATCTTTAAATAGTCACCATGCAATGATCCAACTGTGACTGTACTACTTCCTGCTCAACACTCTTCGTCTCCAACCTGGGCACCTGCAATTTCACTTCATCTAAAATTCTTTTACATTCTTGTAGGCGCTGTTCAAAGTTGGCTGGCTTCTGAAACAAGCGAAACTTCATGGAGACATCCTGGAGCTTTTTCTGAAAAGTAAGCATTGGTGAGTAGTAAATGTGAAATCAAATCAATACTGAAACCAAGTCTTAGACCCATTTCAGAATACTTAGAATCCATTATCAGCAGTTTCTTTTTTAAAGAATTTAAAACTTTTGGGGAAAATGCCAGCAACAGAGATTCTTGGTCTTCACAGGACGAAAAAAATTCTTGTATCATCCATGGCACTGGATGCAGCAGAGCCAGTGAGCCCATATACTCAATTGAAGAAAGGGAGTGTTTTCGTAATTTTGCAATATGCAAAATGTTGGGGGGTGGGGAGTGAACAGGGGTTTAATGGCTTTAAGTCCCTCAAAGAAACCCAAATAAAGTGGCTGGGCAGTAAGTAGGTCTAGCACAAAACCTGAGATTTAGAGTATAAAATTGATTTCTATTTCAATTTAAAAAAGCATAACCTAGAGTAAAAAGAAAGTAATTTAAAGGCAGAAAAATCTATGACAAGCATGGCTTCTACTTGCAGAATTTTCACAATTTGATATCTTTGTCCATTAATTATATTGCTTGCTCACATGATCCCTACCTCAGGGGGAGGGGAAATAATTAAAAATAAAGCAAAGAAAGGGCATTTTAATTTTCAGCTTGAATAAGAACTAATTTCTCTTTAGAAGTTCAGAGCAAAGTACTAGCAAAATAAGTTTTTCTACGGTTTGGAAAAAAAAAAAAGAATGTCACTAAGAAATAGATAAGTAATTAAATAGGAACTCAGCATCTGCAAACACACTTTTGAATTTTTTATGCTCAAGTCCTGGACACTTTATACCAATACAGTGTTGTTTGTTCTACACAAACTTGAGAAAAACTATGAGGAGTAGAATTAGCCTATACATAGGCATTAGTAAAAATGCTTCCCACATTTATCAGATTTCTGTGAAGGAGGCCGGAATCATGAGCAGATGACAATTCTGGGTAACACAGAGAACTGTGAAGATTTCAGCAGTTCCTTCCAACAACTTTCCTCATTAAATACTCTTAATGAAATTGAGATCCAACCGGGTAAGAAAGAAATAAGTGAACAATGAATAAAAATAGGAAACAAAGAGTAGGAATAAGTGGTCTTATTTTTCTTCAGTGTGTTTGCATACACTAAATTCATACTTAATTAGTTTTTCATCTTCTTGTGACACTTCAACTTGATGAAGATCAAATCCTGTTGGAAGCTTGCAATGCCACATCAGTATCTGTTACAATTTGTGTTGGTCAATACGTTAAAAATGACCTAGAAAAGAGAAAGAATGATGGTATTAATGGTAGAGAAAATTAAAATAATCTGTGAAGAGTCACTGAGGGATTGGACAGTACTGAGGATCTGTAGGAAAAAAACAAGCAAATTATATTTAATTAATCCAAAAATTAAGTACTGCACGTCACAAAAGAAACACTAAGCTTGATATGCAACAAGTGGGATCTAAATTATCTATTAGCACTCTCACTTGAGTTATAATAGATAACTATAACAGTTATATTGTATATGTATATTTCTCTCTGACAGTTTTAAGAAAATATCAGCTCAATACTTAAAAGCAGCCAAACAAGCAAAGTGAGTATTTGGAATGATTAGGAACATAAAGAACAAAAAAGAAAATACCTGCCAGAGTATAAAAGTCATTGTATAAATCTATATTGTGCCTAAATAACGTGTGCCGTTTTGATCACCTCATCTCAAAAAACATACAAATAGAAAATGTGTAGAGAAGAATGACAGGACAATCAGAGCTAAACATCTAAAGGTCTCAGTATGATTTAACATACTAGTCAGTCTGGAAAAGAGACAACTGAAGGGGATTAAAATTAGTGGTATGCAAAAAGTTGACTAGCAAATGATTGTTAACTGTTTCTCAAAATTCGTGAAGAAGGTAACAACAAGTTAAACTCTTAAATAGGGAAACCAAAATGAACAAAAGGAAGGACTACTTCACATAGCATTCAGTTAAATTGTGCAATTAGATGTTAAATGAAGTTGAGGATTCCAGCAATTTACAAGACTTGAGAAAGCATTTAGACATGAGCTTTTAAATACCTCTGACCCAGAAATTGCTCAGCTACAAATCACTGGGGAAGCATCACATATTGTTCACCTTACTATACCTCGTCACTCACTGTCTTCTTGCTACTATTGAAGATACGGTTTTGGGCTAAATGGATCTTTGGTGAGAAGCAACATGACAATTCTTAAATGCTTAAAATATGTTGTCAGCCAAATTTACTTCACATCAACAGTTGAATTGATGGCAATGCTCAACCTTCACGTTCAGTAGGGAAACCTGGCTGGCCTAGATAAAGAGCACAGCAACAACTGATGGGAGAAAAGGAAAGCCCACAACTAAGTCAGTATCATTCCATTTTGATTTGAGGAAAATGTCTTCTTTAGAAGCAAAGGATCCGTATTTATTCAAAAGCAAAACTACAGGTAATTAAATATGTTTATAGATTTAACTTTTTTATATTTTATTATATGAAATAATGTTAAAATATCACTAGGAATTAGCAATGCAGTAAGGGAAGGGAGTCAAATATCTTTTTACTCTGACAAGTGAGTTTACCTTAAAAGTTAGATGAAAGTAATAAAGAAACAAGAATGTAATTCTTAAAAAAGAAATTTGTATAATTTCTTCCCACAAAGAACTGAGTATTGAATTTCCAAAAATAGCCCTTCCTTAGGGTAGATTTCACTTTCATGTAACAATTCTTAACCTAGTAGGACTAATTAGGTCTTAGGTCACTATGGCAGAAATAGATTTTTATTTTGCTAATCGTCCTTTTCCCCTTAAATTTAAAAATCAGAACTTAACTCTCAATCTACAGTAATCCAAAAAGCCAGGATAAATTTGGTCACTTAACAGTTGTTTCACAATCTCATCGAAATTACTTATTTTGATAATTGTTTTCTTTCTGTCTAGACAATAGAACTAATACTAGAATAACTATATGTCAAATTAGAAATATTACTTAGCTCAAAAAAAAAAAAAAGAAATGCATGCAGTATTTGCATGCAGCAAGTGAGAATGCTCTTCAGGAAAAATGTAAGTAAAGGCAAATCTTGTGAAATGTGATTTACCACCAAAGGTACTGCACAATGATAGAAAAGAATTCAAGAGAGTTCACTGGCCTAAAATCAAATATAGTCATAAATATTTGGAACCAAGGGTTCAGCTTTTACCCTTTTCGGTATTTGATATTTACATAATGCATGTACATTTGCTATTTTTTGTTCATATTTTATCTAATGTAAGCAAAACAGAATCTCAAAATGACCCCACCAGTTTGTCAAAACTCATACTGATGCATATGGTCATCTAGAGAAGCCTTTTGAAGAAAAAAATACCTGCACAAAGACAGATGAAGAAAAGAAAAAGGCACCTAGAAAGGGTAGCGCTCCCTTGCATGCTGCTGAATTTATAAACATTTAGATACAAAGTCACTGATGAAATACGGGCAGCATCACAGCTGCCATGGAGACCATCAGAAGGTGAGTTAGTGTGAAGGAAGACAGAAAAATAAGGAAACATAAATATTCTCAACAAAGAAAAACTAGTCCTGTAGATAAGAGGAAACATTAAAAAAAAAAAACAACTCAACTTGTTCATTTAAAATTAGCTATTAAAAAGACATTAATGTTATCCATAATAAAGTATAAAACTGAAGATAAGATACCTAGAAATATTTGACAGAGATAAAGAAAAAGATGGTCTTTTTTATTGTTAGTACTATAACAAAATTCTTTGTCTTTCCTAATGAATTTTGACAATTTGTTTTGCAGCCTGGGGAACTTTGGCACTAATGCCAAAAGAAAAGTAGCAAAACAGTCACGAACCCATCACAGATTAATGGGTAAAAATGTGTATTTTTCCTAAGTGTTAATTAAATCTTCTTCAGTTTGAAATAGGTCTCTCTATGTCTATTAAGACAGATGAAATAATGCATTAGCTAACATTTTAAATTGATGACTGCAATGCACTGCTCAGCATGGATTTGTGTTTCAAATGCAGTTCTACCAAATATTTCCAAATATTTTAAAATACTTTTAACTCTAAATGTTTTCAAATACTTCAAAAGGTATACCAAAAAACCTCACTGTAGTTTTATTTCTTGCAACCACAGCACGTTCAAAACACCCCTTGTAGAGTGTCCCCACCAGCTGGTTACATCAGCTCTGCATACCCTAGAACTGATGCCAACTAGCTAGGAAATCTGTAATAGAAAAATGAGCAGTAAGAAGATATGGATGGTATGCTTTATCCGCTCTAACTTCCTGGCTAGAAAGGAGCAGCTAAAACAGAAGAGATACCTTAAGAACATTTCATACATGAGTAATAGCATTACTCATGCTGTTTGTTTGCACGAGTGAAGGAAAGATGGAGGAAATAAAATTTGCATACCTGTGCCACATCAATTTGGGAAAGCACTCTTTTGGCAGCATCTTTACCCCGGTTTCGTTTCTTCATTTCTTCCAAACTAATCTCATGGCTTGTTAATTCAGATTGTATTTTCTGTTGAAAAACAAAGACAGTAATCAGCAGGGTTTGAAGAAAACGTTTATGTTGTTAATACTATTTGGAACAGTTGACTTTGAAAGATATTAAACAGAAGTACTACACTATATACAGGATCATTAGAGGAATTTATTCAAAGAATTACTTGTTCATCACTCTGTAAATTATTCAGTTTAGTTTCTCTTGATCATAATAAAACCTTCTCCTGCTCAAACATATACAACTCTCATATTGTGACAGTAATGACATAATCTTGCTAAGGAAATTTTGATTAAACTGTAGGCAAAAAAAAATAGATTTCTTTTATCTGAAGGAAAGCAACTATTATCATTGGGAAGAAAATTAAAAGTTAATCACAGAAAAGAAAAATACAAATAGAAAAGTGATTTGCTTTGCTATTCTTATGTCTTATTATTTCCACAGTATCATCAGGCGAGTTGAGAGAAAACTGATCAAAGTATCCTGTACGTATAACAACATCTCCATCTCACAGAGTTGTGTTATATCTAAAACAGTATACAATTTGTGGCATGTTACTGACCAGAATCTATGTTCAGTATCTGTAGATATGGTAAAAGCATAATGACATGTAGTTCGTTAATACACTAACTTAATCCATTTTCTAACACACATTTCTGGTTATCTCCTTCTGTAAAACCAGTGAGCAATCAAGTCATCACAAGAAAAATATCAGCCTTGTTGGTTCACCATAAATCAACCTTACACAAAACAATTAACTTAAGCAGTGTTGGCTAGTGCAATGTAAGGGAAAATAATTCTCATTAAGTATATTGATACAACATAATTTAGAGCGATTCACAAATTTTTATGTTTAAATTGTTAGAAAATGAGAAACTGTTATTAGCAGAATTGCTAGACAAATACTACTGAGAACGATTACTCTACGAAATAAAGACAAGGTATGTCCCCACCAGGAAATGTATTTGAGGCCATTGTTCCTGCATGAAAAAGTGACTTTAGATTTAATCTTTTTTTTCTATGGTATACAAGCGTTTCTCAGACACACTAAAGAGTAGCTATAAGTTTAAATATACGCACAGGCATTTATCTTACACTACAGTAACTTGTAAAATGCAAAAACTGTGTAGTTAAAAAAAATAATTATGCGAATGAAAAGGGGTTTTTAATTACAACTTGATCTTTTAAAGTTTGATTATAAGTAAAAATGAATATATAGGTATTTTTAATAACATCTTCATATATTATTAAGTACAAAGTTGTGTACACTGTATGCTGTCTACTTTATAGGGGTATTACATGGTTATAATGACTTGTATAACATTATAATGTCTTGTATATAACAATACTACACTGAAGGCAGTTTTTCACAAGTTATATTGGAAATGTATTAAAGTAAATTTTAAGAGAGACTTACAAAAATACAGAAAATTAAGTCATTACTAAATTTAGTTGAGAATATATTTACAAGTCTAAAGTATCCAATATTATTTAGAGAAACAAAGCATTTGTAAAAGCAAAATGACTGACAAAAAGCTCTCAATTTAGATGAAATTTTTCATCTAAAATTACCATAATTGTACATTTTCTATTTTTATAGTGTGTATTTTGAGTTCTCCTTGTCAAGGCTATTTACTGAATGGTCAGTAGTATTTGGAGCAAGTAACAGGATTTTTCTAGATATGATATTTTAGTTTTGAGAAAACAAAGACGGTCAAGTAAAAGGACAATGACAATACAAGGAGAGAAGGTTTATTAAATAGTTTATTTTGGACTATTTCTTTTCTCCTTGTCTAAGTTTAAAATTTCCCCCTTGAAGTGTACTAGAACTGTAACAAGATTATCTTCTGTGTTTGTGCAGCACACAGACCAACTTGGTGGTGGTGACTCAGCATCAGTCAGCTTCTGAAGCCAAACCATTTCTTCATGTCTTGAAAGTCAGAACTGTACATACAAGGATGAAGCAAGTCTGAATGCTAGAAAAATATATTATATCCCATCCAGTATTTCAACAGTTTGCTTCTGCACCTCATCAATTAACTGATTTTTGGTTGTATTTTCCAGTATACTCT
>NW_008824196.1:2116128-2130173 GCF_000699105.1 Pygoscelis adeliae
TCTGGAAAGCATATAATTGAACAGTTCTTATCTGAATAGGTCAGAACAGCACAGTACAGATAAGAGTACTGTTGAACCAATTAGGTATTATGGGACATTGCATGGAGATTGTTCTATCTTACTTTTTAAAAATTGCACTGCAGGAGAGCTTTCCTCTAATATGTTTGTTCTAATTCTGTATTTTCATGTCAGAGTAGGTGATAAAGAGTAAAAGCTTTGCAGCAAAACCTGCCTTCATTTAATTTCTAGAACATTACAATATAATGTAGTGTATGTAACTAATAAATATCACTGTGCTTAAATTATTCTGTCCTACAGGTTAAGGATTCTCATTTTCCATCCCTGGCATTTTTTTCAGGAAGTTTATTAATTTGCAATATATATATATATAAAAACTAAAATATGAGTGTGTATATAAATAAAAACTAATTATATTTACAAGACCAAAGGCACTGATTATGCTTATTCTCATGAGGACCACTTCTAGAGCAAAAGGATTTCAGTCCCAAGGGCATGCAATACATTATTTCTCTCAATTACTAGGCTTAACTTTAAAAAGATGAACAATGAAATGCAGAGAGTCTCGCTATACTGACAGCAAAAAGCAGAGCAATAGCAGTGTAGCTAGTTCTTGGAAAAAACTTTCCTATCTTGAATCAGAGAAAGGAAAGCCAAAAAAACAAACGTGACTATTTGTCTCATTTGAAAATTGTCACAAACCTAGCAGCAATCTCTTGCTTCGAGAACAGCATTTAGAAAAAAGGTAACAAAGCATAGAAACAAACTCTGTAACATTATTTGCAACAGAAAATTGAACTGGAAGGCTTGATTATATGTCACTTCCCATCAATACCTGCTACCATAATTAGAAAATCAGTCATCATATTTACAAAAAACAAAGAAATGCCAAAGAGCAATAATCAGCAAAATCATAGAATCATAGAATCATAGAATCATTAAGGTTGGAAGAGACCTCCAAGATCATCGAGTCCAACCGTCAACCCAACACCACCATGCGCACTAAACCATGTCCCTAAGTGCCGCATCTACCCGTCTTTTAAATACTTCCAGGGATGGTGACTCAACCACTTCCCTGGGAAGCCTGTTCCATTGTTTAACTACTCTTTCAGTAAAGAAATTTTTCCTCATATCCAATCTAAACCTCCCCTGGTGCAACTTGAGGCCATTTCCTCTCGTCCTTTCGCCAGTTACTTGGGAGAAGAACTCAAATCATAACAATGGAAAGTAATTTGGAAAAAACCCAACAAGCCAAACCCCCAACCTTCTGTATTTAATTAAAAGAAGTGATTTATTTATAACCAAAGGATAAAAATACAAAACCATAATATACATACAACTAATATTGTGGAATAATGTTTGAAAAGACAAGATTAGATGGATTGTACATCTAACACGCAAACACAGATTTTCGTAGGAGTAATGCTGAAAGGACTACACTACAGAAACAGCTGACAGTTCCAGTTGATGTAGTATCAGCAGGTTGAAAAAAGTTTGAATGACATTCTGGAAAACATACTGGTGAAATTGCTTTCTCATAGCAGGTCAGGGATACCATTTTCCACCCCAGAACTGGGGGAAACCTCTCATCTCTCTTGTCTGCTCCTTAATGAAGAAGACTCTGTTGGTTCTGTTACTTCAGGACTGGGAAGAGGTCACGGGAGACGTGTATTATAGTGCACCTTATCTTCCAAGATATCTTAATTTCATGTTGCTGGATCTCATTGTATTGTATATTAGTTGCCCAAAATTCATAACACAGGGAGGAATTACTTTGCAGTCACTACTGACTATACCACCAGGATCAGCAAATTGGTAAGTTCTCAAAAGCTGGATAAACCCAGAAGAAGAAAGATAAAAGTGATATGCATATTAACACGTTCCAAGATGAGACAGGGAACCCTGATGCCACTTGAACTTAGAATAAGCAATGAATAGGTGAAATATTTCCTGTGGGTATGCGGTGCAATAAAAATGGCCAATTTACCAGTCCCAATTTGATTTATAAACTTCCACAAAAAATACACTAAACATAAAGAATTATAGTTCATTAAACACTGCAACAGCAAAGGGATTAGGTTAAAATAAAGTTGCTAGAATTAACCACACTTGTTCCTTTTTTCCTTCTGCTTACTCTTTCTCTTTAAAGTCCATTGCAGAAAAATATTCACTAAAATCCTGTTTACTAACTAAAAACCTGATTTATAAAACCTGTTCCTGTACAAAAAAGTTATTTTCATTCTGTGACAAAAAACTGGCCAAATCCTCAAGCAGAAACATGTCCTATTTTCTCCATGAGAAGCTTAATGAAAGACATCAAAAGGCTTTCCAACCTAAAGCAAAGATTTATGGAAACACAGGGCATTACATTAGAGACAGGTAGTTCCTTAAAGAGAGGACACTTGGATCTCTTGGGTTACACATAGTAAACAGGCCGTTTTAAACCTCTCTCTGACCTTGCAGGGTTGGTCCTTTCCTCACAAGATTTCTCTCCTCACAAGATTTCTCTCCTCACAAGATTTCTCTCCTGCCTAGCCACTTTTAGCGGCATTCTGAGCTATAGGCAGAATCTATGGTGGGTAGACGTAGGTAACCCCTGAGGGCTGGCTCAGGCACTGTCCCCTGCTCCCGCAGGTGCTCCTTCAGTAGAAGGCTGCACGCCCCAGCCCGGGGGTAATGTCCTTTTCTGTCCCACTGGGCTCCTAGAGGCTGCTCCCAGCTCAGCATCTTTGCTCTCAGATAGAAGGTTTTCCCCCTAGTTTGGAGAACGCCAGAAAATAAACATGCTGCTCCCTTCCCATAGACATTTTTAAGCAGAACATGCTATGCAAACCACGCTAGTCAAAATAAACTAAGCAGTTATACTATCCTCTACTACATCCACATTCATCTGTCCACATTCCACATCCTCCAACAAAATACATCACGCAATGCTATTATTGGGCAATTGAATATTGTTTAATTCTTGAGAACTGAAAATTACATAGCCAGAGTAGTAAATCTTTCAACAGTGAGTGGCGGATCTGAAGGCAAGGGTAATTACATTACCTTAAGTTTCTTCCACTGTTTGTTCTAGGAAAACAAAGTCTAAATTTAGCCTATAACATCACTTTTCTGCTATGTATTTCATTAAGATCTACTGCATAAAAAGGCCTGGACTTGACAGCAACCCTATGAGTTCTGCAGTGGCACAAGAAGATGATGACAAAATGACATGATTCAGGCAAAACGGTGAACTTCTAATTGTTCTCTGCTTTTTTGTATACTAGTCCATTATGAACTCAAATTATACTAGATTACCTTTGTAATTAATGAGTCCTTCCCATAACTCTTACACCAAAATTGCCTGAATATGAAATTTGCAGATTTGGCTCTCGTGAGTTGCAGAGAACAGCTTGACAGCTCTTCTTGGTGTATTAGGTTTTCTGATTCGTATTTCTCTAAATACTACTCAGCTAGCCCTAACAGCTCTCAAGAATGGTGCTCAGTTTAACCTCATTTTTGCTTATTTTTGCAATTGCTATCAATGCCTAAGGAGTCAGA
This sequence comes from Pygoscelis adeliae, assembly GCF_000699105.1. Taxonomy (NCBI): domain Eukaryota; kingdom Metazoa; phylum Chordata; class Aves; order Sphenisciformes; family Spheniscidae; genus Pygoscelis; species Pygoscelis adeliae. The sequence goes on from NW_008824196.1 coordinate 2,119,690, forward strand.
TCTCAGCCTAATATATGGAGAAAATAAAAGATTTAGAGAGCATTTTGGTAAGTTAATCTCTGTAAATGGGAAGATCATGATTCTAGCAGACATGAAAAACATACCTGAAACAATTTCAGAACTGCTAGTGGTTACCTTTGAAAACTCTGACAGGATAAACAAAGTACCAGAAGATTAGAAAAATGAAGTTGAAGTACCCATCTTTAAAAGCACAAAAAAAATATGTGCCAATCTGCTCTTCAAGAAAGATTAACTGAAGAGTCCAAATGAGAAGAGCAAATCATCAGAGGATAGAGACATGATTGACAAGGCAAGACTGAGTAAGTTGGACATGACAAATGCAGTGTGTGCAGTTAAAACACAGTTAATGCAGTGTTCAGATGCTATGGAGACATGTAGTGTGAGAACCTGTATAGTACAGAAATCTGCATAGATATTCAAACTTAATACATACCAAAATGTAAGCTTACACTTCTGAATAAGTCTTATCAGCTATTCCCTCTTTGACCCCTGATCTACACATGACTGAAAAAAATAATTCTCACGATTTCCAGCACAGGAAAAGTAAGTGTAAATACCTTTAACGTTAGACATTTCACTAAGTAGACAATTGTGAATTCTTTGTCCCAAAATATTAGTCTGAAGGCAATGAAGCATGGCATTATTCTTGTCAAGTAACATTGCACAACCGAACAACTCTGCCATTATATCATCACATTAACTTGGTTTTGAACATAGCACAATGATATTTTAAAAAGATATTAATAACTGTCTTCACTTAGAAAATAGTCAGGTGTGTAGTGCTTATCACTACAGAACTGAAATTATTCAAGGAGATTATTGAAAAGACAAAGTATATTACTTCTGGTTTTCTCAGAAACACAATATTGTTCATTTATTCTCCACATTGCATTTTACATAAGTCTACAGGAAGAACAACAGACAAGTGATTTGTCACATGCAGATGAGAAGTGAAATAAGTGTATTTTCTGTCCCATAATATGTGTAATCACTCAGACTAAACAGAAGTACAAAGTGGGGATTCTCTCTCCCACCAGAAGTTACTTAATAACAAAGCTACAAATAATTATCTGAAAAATAATGTCATATAAATATAATATTTTCAGTACAGATTTATTTGCTTCTTGTCAGTTAAAGAGTACTTGAAAAAAAGTCAGCAACTGGCAAATTCCTGTGATGATGACTTCATTCCCTGCATCTTCTTGGTAAATTTAGAGAAATTAGAGAGACTTCAGTTAGGATCATGAGATCAAGCATACAAACAAATAATCTTTCCTTCTGGAATATTGTTTTAGGCTTTACCTCATTCCAGCTTTTTTTGTCACTACACCCTGAGGAATCTGAAATGATTTATCTGTGTGGTTGCTGTTAGATTGTTTTGTCTGAATACAGGATCTTTAGTTGTACTAAAAATGAGTTGGGTGGCAGTGGCTTTCTAGCACTAAATTCTCAGTGCCACATGGTGGAGTAAGAAGCACAAAGAATTTACATTCAAAAAATGATCCAAAGGAGAAATTGAACAACACATACTTAACTCCCCTTTCTTTCTGTCAACTTTCTGAATAAACTAAACTGATCATTTCATTTAAAAAGAGGAGCTAAATATAATTTTCTCAGATTCATTTCCAATCAGCTGAACCAAAGATTATTCCTCCTATCCAAGCTCTAAATGGATTTGAATTTTTGAAGCAAACACACAGAGCTCCCAAATCCTCAACAGCTTTCTGATTATAAATTCTCCCATATGTTCTTTTAGAAATGCAACACATATTGCTGAAGAGTTTGCTAAATCCCTCAGCATGGATAAACTGACCCCTGCCCGGAAACCAACATCACTGACTGAGATTCCCGTTCCAGCTGTGCGGACACTGGAGTAGGATATCTTATATGAATGAACTGTTTTCTGCTCTACAAAAGAGCTGTGCCAGCAGAGGCTCCGCAGGAGATGTAGCCATTTAGTACGTGCCTATTCTGCCACTGGTTGGCATGGCCATTCACTAAAGGAATGACTCAGTATATTTACCCGCATAAAATTGATTGTTTATTCCCTTTCCCTCTAAGGATTTTAAAGAACTTCACAACCGAGCTTCAGAGAACTTCATTATTTGCATTAAATCTGTTCAGTTGTTAATTAAGTTTTTTTCATTAGGTCCCACTGGTGTCTTAAAATAAAAACATGAAAGGGAAAAACTCAGCTGCCTCTATGCTGGTTTTCCCACAGTGGATATAGTATAATCAGCTGAACTTGACATCAGACAATAAAATCTCAAGAACAAAAACAAGTTCTGCAAAAAAAGCACTGAGCTGAAATTTTCCCATGAAAGTGTGCTAATTAAGGTTGATTGAGTTTTATGCTACTTCAGTTGAAGTTCTGAATTACTTCCTTTTAGACAGCCTGTGATCATTGCCAATATTGTACCCGAGGACACACATAAACCAGAAGCGTCCATGGGATATATGAAGCACCACTGAAAATTGCTACAATGTAAGGGTCCAAATACACCAGAAAAAAGTGCACTTTCATATCAAATTTTTCTTATGTATTAGAGTTATATAATTACAAGATGAGAAATTAAACTGATACATCTTTAACAAATGCTGATTTGTATCCTATTTCATAAAAAAAGTTTACATTATTCATATTGCAGGGAAGGAGAAAAAAAATTCAGGATAGTCTTACTAATAGCTAACATAGCTTAGGATTCAAACTGGAACAATAATTAGCCTGAATCTGATCCTATTATACTGATATAAGTTAGAAGCAAATAAATTAGAATCGTTTCAAAATAAAACTGAATGCAAATACGATCCTGTTTTCTAAATATAGCTTTTTAAAATCAGATGCACACACATAAAATATCTGCATGTACCTACAAAGACACATACACTAGAAAAGCAACTGAAAGGTACATCTATCTACATTTTAATTCAAAAGACATGGAAACTTTTATTTTTAAAGGAGATGATTTTCAGGGCTACATATATTCAGCTCTGAATATACTTAAGATCATCTAAGCTACTCCACACAAGACACTCATTTTTTTACAATGATTTAAAACTCTGCAGGCATGCCAGAAAAAACCATAATGGAATGTCTCTTCTAAAATCACTATAAAACATTCGTTTTCAATTTCCCTGTAGCCTTTTTTGTTTGTTTGTTTGTAATCTGACTTCCTAAATTTAGGTGGAATTTACAGAAAAGTTGCTGTACATAACATCGTACACTGTTAATAATTTTATACCAGAGATATTTGGTTTTATTTAATTTGTATTCTTATCATTTTAATGCTGCAGTAAAGCAGATGTTATAGAAGAAACAATGAAAGAGTGAAAATGAGAATTACATGTACAATTTTATTTCAAAGGCTCAGTAAACCACTTCTAAACAATGGGAAAAGCTGTTTCTGTTAAACTTACATGAGCTGTAAAAACTAAGTATATTTATGGGCACATCATGAAATAATTAACAATGTTGTCTATGTTTCAATAATTTAGTAATAATCCCTAGGCCATGTAATCAACTTTGTAAAAGAGCCATCTAAGAGTAGTGAAGATGATGAGTTTCTTCTTTGTAGGAAGGGAAGTGGATTTTAAAGAGTCACATTGTTTATCTTTGTAATTTTAAAGTTACTGCATAGTCTTCCGTGACATTGATAGTTCTTTACATCTTCTGGACAGGTATATAATATAAAACAGAAGGAAAATATGACTTTACTAGAAGATTAGCTTGAACTTCTCACAGTAATCCTACCTAAAATTTACTTGCACTTTCATAACGATCACATTGCAAATACCCGTTATTAATATGAGGCTGAGGGACAACCAAACACTCTTCGGTTGATTGAGAAAACCAGTAAGCACATCAGTTCAATCTGTATATAACTTACCTGTGCTTCCTGAGGGACCTGTGCAGCATCAACTCTGTCTGCAATGTAGGCTGTTAGCTGTTTGTCAATAACAGCAAGAGACTCTTGGATTAAGCGGAGGGTTTTGTCAGTCTCCTGGGCAGACTGAATACTCTGTTCAAGACTCTTTTGTCTTCTCACGGCCTAAAACCAATGACAACGTTATCAATATTCACAGTAATAATGCGTATAAAACATTTTTTCCCACTTTTTTTTTTCCAAAAATGCAGGCTAAGAATCAAAAATAGTACTCCTGACTTGTGCTCATCCACCTTTTTGTACGATAAGTTGCGCATCTTTTTGCCACCCATTCAGTTCTTTTTAGTAAGAAACAAACAAACAAAACCCCAGATCTAAAAAATGCAGGACCCTGAAAAACCAATGCATGCATTGAGGGTTTCTATACAGAGTGGAAGTTGGCAAAGCTGCATAATAAAACCATCCTGATAGTGCAGTCTTTCATTCTGAGGCATAGTGGTCCTCCTCATCTTATTATATAGTTCAAGAGATTTTGTTTACTGAGAATAGGGTTACTGTCATCACAATCCCATCCGAGACAATCCACTTCAGTAAGTGAGAGGGATAAAGACTCTCTTGAGAAGGAGCTCTCTTATAAGAAGTATAAATAGCTGTCTGGAACAGAAGCAATGCCTACTCTGGAAAAAAAAGAGATGGATCCTTGTCTTGTCTTGTCTGTGGACTTGCCCAATCTATTATCACTCTATCCATAGTCTCTTTCAGTCTAGGAAGTTGACTCTTGCTTCTACTCCACCATCAGTGCCACAGTGGATTGCCTACCATCACCTTTTATACAATCCTTTTTTTTGAGAAGGATGCTTTCCTTTCAAAGGAGCTCCCTTTATGGTTTAACAAATCAGAACAATAAATTCTCCTTCCAAGTTGTCCTTAAAACACACGTATATTTAAACACTTGACATAAACAGGTCAGCTTTAACTATTATTTGTAACGGTTTAATACGGTATTTACCAGGTAATAAATAACCTGGTACTTTCTTCCATTTGTCATTGTGCCTACCTGCAGACTCATATTTTACTTAGACTACAGCTGCTGCTTAGCAGAGCTTCTGCTTTATACAAAGCACAAAATAACTACCAACAATCTCAAACGCAATACAGTTTCTGTCCGTACAAGCCCAGCCATACTGCTGACCACAGAATAAAGTGACTAACTTTCTTTGACATGAATCAAAGAAGGAGGGAGAAAGCAAGCACTCTTTAAATAACATTGCCAGGTATCCTGCCATTTTTCAAGTCAATTCACACTTTTTCTCTTTGGTAAGCCAGCTATACTTTAATTTGATTTCATAGCTATTACAAAACCGTTGCCTTGAACAAAAATATCTTTCAGCAATTCAGTGAGAATTCTTGATATATCTGTACCTTCTTCACGGAGCTCAGATTCTTATAGAGCTTCGTGTTTAACAAACGAGAAACATTATCTTTTGCGAGCATTCTTGCTAGCTCTTTGACTTAGTTAAAGGATAGGGATCCAACCAGTATTTACTATATTTGTGTTTGTAAGCTGCTTTGTGCTATTTCAAAACAGCTGATCAGATAATCTTGTATCACTGCCAGTTTCAGGAACCTTCTGTGGAACGAGGCAGCTTTACATATCGGACCCATACTGTCAGTGTTAGTGGAAGCACCTGAGCCACTAAGGTATTATTATCCCACCAGGTGAACCATTAAAACAGTGCAACTTACCAGTACAGTACTAAGGCTTGCTACTTTAATGATTTTTACCTTCATCTGGTTTGAGATTCTATATTACAATGTTCTCAGCCTTTTCAAAGCAGCAGGGTTAAAAACCACAGCTTCCATTTACCTTGGCACTCCTTACAACTAATTTGTAAGCCTGGCTAAGATACAGTCACTCTCTACCTTTCTGTTTACATCACTATACAGTAGATTGAGAGACACATTAGATCAGTAACAGGGTAAGTAGCTTTCTACAGCCCATGGGTAAGGGCATCCTCCTGGAAGCATGGAAGAAAACCTCTTTGCCTTTACCAATCTCTTTGGACAACTGGTAGGACTAACCTACATGCATAGTCCATTCATACTGAGGGCTGCACTGTCCTGATGTTCAGAAAAGCTCACCATTTAAAATAAGACACTAAGAAAGATCCAGTCTTATTAGTCATTAAAATAAGTGCCTGCACTTTCTGGAGAATACAATATACTGGACACAAATTTGGTGCTAAGTCCTTCTGAAAAACTACTTTTATAGCAATACTTGACGCTTTGAACTTTTGTTAAATGCTGACCCATGCTAACTACTATTTGCAGCTAGGCACTTGCTTAAGTATAGATAAATTTGCTGCCAGCCTCAGGAACAGCCTGCGTGCATGCAGTGAAGTGGTTATCACTGCATGGAAACTCACAAAAAGTCTTAAAATTGTATGACAAATATGTGGCTGAAAAATTGTCGTCTCTGTGCTGATATCAGCAGAAACGATGTCTATCAAAATCCTGTTTTAGAATACAACTGGAAAAATTAAAACATTCCCAAACTCATTGATCAAATATTAAAGCAGATAAAGTTAAGAAAGAATTACAACAAATCCTTGCCTGAGTCTGACTGAATTTTTATGGCCGGATTTCAAACAAATATGAAGGCAGATAAATATATATGCATGCTTGTGATATCTTTATGTGCACACAAAGTGAGTACGTACACACACACACAAAGACAAAACATTCCCCTTTCATTGTCCTCAGAGAGAATTTGATTACAGCCCGAGAACCTGTGTGACATTTTGTATCTTCCAAGTGAGGTGAAAGTACATCTTTTCCAAAAACCATGAACAGTTTAGATGAATGAAAGGATAATATCAGACCAAGATGTGAATGCAGTGGTACAAGAGAAGAATTATTTTGGCAGAGGGGGCAGAACCACGCAGCCGAATGCTGGGAAATGGCACCTTCACAGTTGTGATGATTTTCTCAGATACAAATGGGTGCTGCTTTAATTTTTTTGTCCGTATTGTTTACTGGGAACAGACCCTGTCCTGCTCACCTAAAGTCAAGCCTCTGCACTGACCCTGTTCAATTCACACAACAAATGTAACAAAAGAGTCTTCACAATAATCTTATAAAAGGTACAATACACTCATGTAATGTAAGATATTTCTCCAGTACACAACAGCTGACTCAAAAACCTAATCCTGTTCACTGAGTAGGTCCATGGCACTATTACTGGCATTGCAGAATACTTATCAATTCAATCACGGGGAATGCCACAATACGGAGGAGGCTTCTTCCTCTCTTTCAGTACAGAAGAGAGTTACTGATGGAGGTTAAGCATTAGAGGGCTTTAAAAAAAGGGGCAGACATACTACACCCTTACATCTGTGAACCTGAGTTTCAAATTTGTCCTTAAAACTCATGTCTGTGCGTGTGAAAATCTATATATGCATATTTTTAAAAGACTTGTGAAAGTTGAAATTTATATATCTATAATATAAAAATATTTTAATTTGTGATGTTCTGGTTTTGGGGTTTTTGTTTTTTCTCAGAAAGATTATGGTTTTTCTATTCCTCTGTGGAAGAAATAGGTGGTTTAACAGCACAGTGTATAAATGGGTCTGAGGACATAACAGGAAGCTCTAGTTCTGCTATCCGATCACTGTCAATAAAGCTGAAGGCTTTGGTCTCTAAAGGGAAGTGTCTGACAGTTAATTGCTAAACAGGAAATCTCAGGAAAATAACCAACTGTTCAATTATTTCTGAGCCAGTGAAATGTTGACAGCTGTCAAGGAAAATAAAAACAAACAAAAAAATTGGCTGTTAGGCACTATCAGAATGAAAGACAAAAGAAAAAATATTTATGGACTGAATTTTTTATTAAAGTCTCTACAGTTTTTCATAGATTTTTAGTAATTTTTTTATGATTAAGCATATCATTTAGTTTTTATGTTATGGGGTATTGCATAAATCTGTATACAATTTAACAAAGATCAATGGTAAATGCAGGAAATGGTAACATTGCATATTATCCGTATAAAATGCCATATTAAGAGAACAGCTGCACTGAGAGGCGATCAAATATCGGGAAAGTTGGAAGTGCTCAAACAGTTGCTTATGACTGTAGCTCATTCTTTGATGTTGACTGTTATAAAGCTATAGTTATAGACATTGCCCCTTTTTCCTTAAATAATACCTTTCATGTATTTAATGACATTAGTCACACATGCAGTTACCAAGATGCTGGTTAGAGTTTTATGGTTAAAACTAAGTAGAGTTTTCTTGTTGAGGCAGTACTCAGTAGTTGTGCTGTGGGAGAAAAATAGAACAAAACCTTTCCAAAATTATAGTACTTTTACTAGAGGGAATATGTACTTATAATGCAGAAGCAAATTCATTAATTAGCTTATAAGTTACAGCTCATGGAAAGGGATCTATTAAGAAAGGCAGAAATATGTCAGCTCTTTTTTTTTTTGCTCAGTTATACTCTCTAATTATTGAGAAATATTACCACAGGGTAAAGTTAAAAAGTAAAAAGTTAGAAAACTTTAAATTTCCTTCTTGACTTGTTAAAATTACTTTAAAATTTACCCCAAATTCTTGGTGTTATAATGGTTGTGTCTGAGATATATTACAACATCTCTGTACATTTTGCATCAAATTGTTAATTTGTTAATTTGTTAATCTCTGCTTTTTTTTTTTTTAATCAGAGTGGATTAGTGTTTAGGCAAACTAAAAACACCTTTTCTAACATTCAAAGCATTCATTCTGGGCCCAGGAATTTTTAATACCCTCCAAGCTAGAACTAATTCGTCTCCAAAGTAATATTTCACGGTGTGTTTTTAAAGTTAAGTGGCTACAGATACTTGACCTTTCAACCCCAAAGTGACATTCATCTTTGATCAGCTGTATTCCAAACCTGCAAACTATACCAAGGAGGACTTCTTTATCTCTTTAGGTTATCACTGCAGACAGATAGTGCCTCAGAGCTTGTAAAAGCAGCCCTCTTAGCAGCCTTCAAAGCAATCACGTGGAGATGGGGCATGAAGAATTCTTTCTCCTCTTGAGGGGAGAACAAAACAGAAAAAATGTATCAAATGATGAATGTGTGCTCTTTGAAAGAAACGAAGGGTAATCTTGAGGGGACTCCTAAAAGAAATTAAGAGACAGTCCCCAAGAATAAAAACTGAATCTAGTGTAAAGCCCATCTGAACAATAACGTTTTATACAGTTTTTTGCGAGCATAGTCTCAAGAATATCTAGCTGACATTTTTGAAGTTTGCTGGACAGGATGTAAATCACTTTCAGCATTACAGGGGATGATAGTCACTTGCAATATTAGCTTGAAGTTCTTCGGGCAATGGCGTTTTTTAGATCCAATATATAGAGTTGTAAGTGAATCAGTCCTTGAAAAGTAAAGATAGGGTATATGTCGCTTATCGATGCAGCCCCAGATGTTCAACAGCAAACTAAACACACTCAGTCTTTGTTATCTAAAGAAGATAAGGCATACAAACATAAAGCCATTATCTGCCTTTAAAAATTAATCTCTATCTCAGTAGCAATGCTGTATTGTCTTGCAGCATCATTCATATGGCAGTGGTTTGGTTTGGTTGCTCTATTAGTAGTGAAGAAATGTTTCACATATCAGTTTCTGCCCACGTGAGCTTATTGCCTTGATAATTACCTGCACAATTATTCAAATACAATTAAATAACTTAACCACATTAGGATAGCCTATTAGTCTGTCTGAAGTAGAAGTGACCTTGAACACAGGCTGAATAGTGTTATGCGCCTGCAATGTATTTTTATGCAAGGAGAGTGCATGCTGTTTGGATTTCAACAGGGCTACACAAACAGCACAGAAAATTCAGTCAGGAATCTATGAAAAAAAGTGTGTGAGACTTCAGTGGAAAAATTTATAAACCATTTTGTTGTAGAAAACACACAGTAAAGAAGCAGCGTGACTGAGTCACTTGCGATTGAAATAGTTTCTTTACAGCTCTTATATTCATATACAGATCTTACCATTAGTATTTGACTACTAAATATCAGATCAAGCTTTCAAAGAAGGGGGAGGACTCCGCCCTGCCCCTGCTTTTTGTCTGTGTTTAAATTAAATTAGAAAGCAGTGAATACATTTCTAATATATTTTGCTTATATACTCATCCAAATTGTCTCCAGAATATCACATATCTTCATGTTGTACTTTCCACATTTAACCCCTGCAGCTGGCATGAATTTTGATTTAATGCCTATTATTGTCAAGACTCAATAGTATTCATCCATCACTCAGCAAGAGTATTTGAAAGTCCTGTTTTCACACACTGGAAGTTCTCTGTATATTCTCAGTTTTCTCCTCCAAGTCGGGAAAAAAAACAACAGATACAAGGTAGCAGAATTCTGGGGAATGTATCTGCTTTCAAACAGAAGTTAGATGTAAAAAAAAAAAAGGAAAAAGAAAGAGCAGGTATACAGAAGGTCATGTTTAATTTTCCAGTATAACACTGTCCAGCAATATGGGACTACGTGAATGCCTGCACTGCACCAGAACTACCACCAGGTAGTTAA
>NW_008824196.1:2130225-2131975 GCF_000699105.1 Pygoscelis adeliae
AGCTGAGGACCCTTCCTTAAATTTTATTGTAGTGTTTTCACTTCTACTGTTTTCAAGACAAAGTACATTTCAAGCACCACGAAAGAAGCAAAAATGTTACCATTGTCATGGTAGATTGTTATCATTCTAACACAGCTGCTTTCCAAAAACCTTTACTTGTGCATCGTTTATATCGTTGAAACTGAGTAACTTTTCACTGTCTTTGTACCTCATCTTTGAACATGTTCTGGTTCCAGTCATAAAGAGGGTCTCTGTGTCCTTCGCTAGGTCTTTCCTTAATAATTCCTTTCTGATCTTTACCAAGTACTGAGCTGACATCTTCCTGATATTTCTCTTCATATCTCCAAGATCTTCCTTCTGAACAGTAACAGTCAGCTCAAAAGTAACAATATATGAAGTCAGAAGTCCTCCATGAGTATCATTTTTCATGTATTTGCACTGAATACTTCTGTAATTTAACTGCCTTGTTACTCTGTCCTGTAGGGTTGTTCCGTGTTTATTTAGAGTTTGTCCCCATCTTTGTTACTAGTAAACTACTAGTAGTTGAGCTATTTCCTTATGTATCCTTTGGTTATCTTAAAATTCTTTGGTGAATTCTGTTTGGTCCTGCCATTATACACATACACACACATTTGTATTAGTACGCACACAAATGTATGTTAAATAAATTCCTAGCATTAAAAGTAAATATTCATGCACAAGTATCACAGTTTTGAATTGATTTACTAGCAAAAAGGTATACTGTTCCACTAGTGGGATCTGCAAAGAATTAGTAAAATTTTCTTCATGGAGTCTGTGGCAAAGATTGCTAATCTAGCGTATTGCTAGATTTGACTCTCCTTGTGCTAAACATGTTTCTATATTGAAGTGTCTTTATAAAACCTTTCATTGATACACTGACTCTTATTTATTGTTTAGTAAAGAATATATCAGTAAGAGGATGCTACTCTTGTATTTAATTTTGAAAATAGTTTGCTTCTCAGTAAGAGTTTTGTCAGAGAAAGCATCTCTAAATACGCCATTGAAGATTAAGTCCACTAGATGGTCACTTCAGTTTTGGAATTTTGTTACCTATTGTACTGGCTTTGGCTGGGATGGAGTTAATTTTCTTCACAGCAGCCCGTGTGTGCTGTGTTTTAGATTGGTGACCAAAACAGTGCTGACAACACAGGGGTGTTTTAGCTATTACTGAGCAGTGCTGACACAGTGCCAAGGCCTTCCCTTTCTCACTCTGCCCCTCCCAGTGAGTAGGCTGGGGTGGGCAAGAGGCTGGGAAGGGACGCAGCCAGGACAGCTGACCTGAATTGACCAAAGAGATATTCTGTACCACACAAAGACACGCTCAGCAATAAAAGCAGGGAGGGGGGTAGTTTTTCCAAAATTGCCATTGCTTGGGGACCAGCTGGGCATTAGTCTCCTGGTGGCGAGTGATTGGTTTTGCATCACTTGCTTTTTCCCTTATTTTTCTTTCACTTGTTAAATTGTCTTTATCTCAATCCATGAGTTTTCTTGCTTTTGCCTTTCCAATTCTCTCCCCCATCGCACCAGGAGACGTGGGGGAGCGAGCAGCCATGTGGTGCTTTGCTACCATCGGAGTTAGCCCACCACATCTATGCAAACCATCCACTTCTAAAATAAGTCTTTGTTTGTGTACTGTTTAGGAACTATACCAACAAAATAACTTTTTTTTTTTTTTAATGGTGCTAGACTGTCAGTTGTTTAATGGGAGGACAGGTCAATTATTAAATAT
>NW_008824196.1:2131987-2137506 GCF_000699105.1 Pygoscelis adeliae
TATTGAACTTCTCAAGTTTCTCATTGATCAATTCATCCAAGATTCCACCATCAGTTAAAGTCTGAGCCAATTCCCGAATCTGATTGCGATTATCTTCTGGATGTCTCATTAAACTTTCCAAAGACTGAAAAAAGGTCAAAGAAGTAGTTTGTTTTCCTTTCTGCAAATAGGATTCTACAGAGCAATCACAATTCCCCTTAAAAATGTAAGAAAGAAACTTCACATTTCATACACAATAAAACTAGAGAAAAAAGATAAAAATATCAGTGTCCCATGTCTTGACAACAAATGTTCCGTACTACTTATTACTGAAAACGAAGAAAGATTTTTCGCAAAGCAATAAATTGGGTGCTTGATTTTAAAAACGTGGACTATGCCCAGTGAGTTCGGTGGGAGCATTTGTGTACTTAAAAAGAAAAAATTTGCTTGAGTACCTGAATTGATGAATTTCAACAGCAAAAACGCATTATCAATGTAAAGTTTTGTATTTAATCCACTAAAAGCATTAACTTAATTTCTACAAATTTGAAAGGTTCCATGAATAAAAATTAAGTAATAATAAACAGAGTTGCAGTGTGAAGATGAAAACTTGCTCTCTCTGAAGTCTTCAACATTTTTTTGACTGGCTTAAGTGAGGCCATGTTTTTTAAGAACATATATTTTATTGTCACCAAAGATTGTCTATGACATCTGGCATAACACATTTAATTACTCCATTTCACTTAGGTGGATTCAAATTCAAAACCTCATTTCTTGTATCAAGTGAGAACACAGGACTTGCCAAATATTCTGCATCTTGCTCACGTGTAGTATTGATTCATAGTTTGTTTTGAATGTAATGTGATTTACAATTTATCAGTACATGTGATTTGATATTATTTAAGTCAACACTTACATCTAGAGACTCAGAAATCTCTTCTGCACCTCCCTGGATATTTTCAGTTGCCTTGAGTTTCAGTTCAATCTCATTCAACCATTTATTTTCTACATCCAAATAGGACAATAATTCACGCCAACATGCCCATACCTCCTGATGGAGAAAAAAAAAAGTTTCTTGAGATTGAAAATCTCACAGTTAACTTTCACTTATTAAAACATTGAAAACATTGCAGGCTTCATCCCCAAAACAGCATGGTTGATATCTGATGGTTACAGTGCCATATAGTTGATTTTTTCCCTAGTATTTATATGTTCCAAATAAATATAATACACAACCAAAACATTTTGATTAAACAGAGCAAAACCACAGAAGATAACATGAAAAAGCAAACACTTCTGCAAAACACAACTTGAATCTTTTGTCTCATTAATTATCCACTTTATATGCTTTTCTGTAAAATTTTTTCGTAATATATAAATATAGAAATTATCAGAATTTTTAAAGACTCATGTTAGAAGTTTATGTCTTTATTACAAGATGTAGTTAGGTTGCTTATATATTCTGTATATTAATTACTTAAAGCACAGATTCATAAAATGTCTAAAAACACAGCTTTCAAGAATTCTGACTAAAATCTCTATGGTTATTAATTCTAAACCACATTTAGTGCAATTTATAGACCACTTAAGTGCTAAAGTACTAAACATAATGTTGTAAAATGGAATTATGTTCTTATTCTCCTGGAATTAAATTATTGTCTAATATTTTATTTTTATAGTGCTGAAGATACTTAAATAAGCAGATAAAAATTGCACTTGATACACAAGAAAAACATTTAAACTCTCCATAAATCATCTTTCCATTGTTCCTTTTTTGTTAGTAGAAGTTAAAATACTTTTATTGAGATGCATTAGGCTGTTTGTAGATCAAATTTCCAAGAGTGCGATTCATCTCACCTAACTTCGGTCATATCAAATGTAAGTGTCTGGTCTAGGAGGAGGTTTTAGAGGGGTATTACCACACAACAACATCAATGATCAGGGGAAATACAGATTACATGCTTAGACTACACACCTAATTTTCCACAGTGAAATTTAGAGGAGATAAATTTTACCCAGGTAAATAATTGTCCTGTATGAAGTTAGTTATTGTAAATTAGTTCACAACAAAAAAATCATACCTAATTCACTGTGACCACTGTGTAATATGCGAATAGTCCTATGGCAAGAATCTGTAATGCAGTTGACCAAAATGGCAGGGTCAACTCAAAATGCATGAGACATATTCAGCTTGCCAGCAGATCAAATGCTGTTCCCATGCTGAGATCATAGAATCATAGAATCATTAAGGTTGGAAGAGACCTCCAAGATCATCAAGTCCAACCGTCAACCCAACACCACCATGCCCACTAAACCACGTCCCTAAGAGCCTCATCTACACGTCTTTTAAATACCTGCAGGGATGGTGACTCAACCACTTCCCTGCGCGGCCTGTTCCAATGTTTAACCACTCTTTCAGTAAAGAAATTTTTCCTCACATCCAATCCAAACCTCCCCTGGCGCAACTTGAGGCCATTTCCTCTCGTCCTATCGCCAGTTACTTGGGAGAAGAGACCAACACCCACCTCGCTACAGCCTCCTTTCAGGTAGTTGTAGAGAGCAATGAGGTCTCCCCTCAGCCTCCTTTTCTCCAGGCTAAACAACCCCAGCTCCCTCAGCCGCTCCTCAGAAGACTTGTGCTCCAGACCCTTCACCAGCTTCGTTGCCCTTCTCTGGACATGCTCCAACATCTCAACGTCCTTCTTGTAGTGAGGGGCCCAAAACTGAACACAGTATTCAAGGTGCGGCCTCACCAGTGCCGAGTACAGGGGCACGATCACTTCCCTACTCCTGCTGGCCACACTATTTCTGATACAGGCCAGGATGCCATTGGCCTTCTTGGCCGCCTGGGCACACTGCCGGCTCCTGTTCAGCCGGCTGTCAACCAGCACCCCCAGGTCCTTTTCCACCAGGCAGCTTTCCAGCCAGATAACACCACCTGTCCAGCTTCAGGGCCATTTAATGAAAATCCTTAGCCATGGAAGAAAGAAGCCTAGAGGACCTGGTGAAGACAACGTCACAGGGTTGCTACAGAAGCCAAATGCTTGGCTTAATCTCAGGAGGGATAAGAACCCTGAGCAGCCATTGCTGTCTCCCACCTAAGAGCCACGTCTGAAGCTTCTCTTTTAATATGACTCTCCAGCATATAGGATTCTCAAAAAGATTTAGGTATATGGCTCATATCATGTGGTATTTGGTATATGGCTCATAAAGCGAGGACAGCCTTGGGCTACTCATGATCCCATATGATAATACATCTTTGCTCTCTACTTTACTTTTGCAGTGAGAACGGCTAAAAATACAATGACTGACAAGATATCCAACCTCCAAAGTTTTGCACTTTCCATTCAGTCTGCTGCAGAGTCTCTGGTAGCTGGTAATTAGAACATCAAGCTCCTTTTTCAAAGCCTCATGAGCTGCAGGTGGAGCCTTTGCTATGAAGTTATTCACAGAATCAGTAATAAGCTTCACTTTCACTTCCTTCTGCATGGCTTCCTCCTTTGCTCTCTGCAAAGAAAAAAAAAAAGTCGTAGTCCTGGTTTAAGAAGGAAACTTATTTGTAATAACTGTTAGAATTCTCTGACAGAATTCTGTCAGAGGGAAAAAAACCCAAACAACCCCACAACAACAACAACAACAAACAAAAGCTATTTAATTCCCAGACTTCCTGACATAATCTTGAATGCACCCAAAAAACTTTTTTTTCATTTTGTTGCCAATACACGATACTCAATACAATTTAACATCTTCTCACGACTATTTAGTTTTCTGGAGCTCTCAGAATAGTAAAACATTTCAGGTTCTCCCCCTCCCCACCCAAGAAATGCTCCAAATACTTTGCCATAATACCTTATGAACCACAAATGACAAAAAAATCTGTTGTGTTACAAATTCATGCACCCAGGTTTAAAGATAGAATCACAAGCAGCAAGACAGAAAAAAAGGAAAATACTTCTGACTGATTTTCCTCTCCTTGCCACTGTCATTAACCCGCATTTAAAGAGAAATTGAGAAAATACTTTTTCTCCAGTGTATATTTCACATTTTATCAGAGCATTAACGTTGATTTCATTCTCTCACTTTACAGAGATAGAAAAATCAGCGCCATTATTCACCGACAGTGAACATTAACCTAACATGAAAAGAGGACAAAGTGAAAAGGGAGCATCCTCCCAAACAGCATTTTCTGTATTAGACCCTTGGCAGAGAAGTTTAACAAAAGACAGACATAGGAAATATAAAGATCCGAGGGACAGAGAGAACCACAAATGGATGGTGAATTAAAACCAATAATTAACAAATCCTATGTAAATGATCTGGAACCACCAACCTGCCACCTTTTCCCTGTTTTAGCCTATGTAACCACAACAACTGATCAATCCAATTCCCAACTTTCTTCCTCCACCTTTTGCTACTCTTCCTTGTTATGCCATCTTATTACTAAGATATAAGATTGTCATACCTAGCATTGTTACCTCTGAGTGCTTACAATGGGACGGTGTCTATGACTGGAGTCACATCACTACTGGAAACAGAGTGATGGTATACATAGTGTCATCGGTGTGTACTGGTCTTTACAGGAATTTAAGATGACAACTCCCTGGCCTGAAAACATTAAAACAAAACCTTGTTCCCAACAACCTTCATTCTCTGTGTCTAAGGAAGTACATGAACCAGAACAATTGGGATCAGGCTGCCATTGCCAGAGAAAGTTACTAGGTTGCTCTTGGCTTTCCTCTTCCCTAGCTGTGGGAAGAAATGGGCTGCAGGATGGACGAAGAATTCTGGTCCAGATTTTGCCTGTTGCATGACAAGAGAGGTGGCTACAAGCCTTTGGGGAAAGGATCATCAGGAGCAGGTGAATGACACAGCTGGAGTGCATGGAGCTCTGCCTGGACTAGGTTGCTCTTGGCTTTCCTCTTCCCTAGCTGTGGGAAGAAATGGGCTGCAGGATGGACGAAGAATTCTGGTCCAGATTTTGCCTGTTGCATGACAAGAGAGGTGGCTACAAGCCTTTGGGGAAAGGATCATCAGGAGCAGGTGAATGACACAGCTGGAGTGCATGGAGCTCTGCCTGGAGATGGATGAGGAGCCAACCGAGAGCTTATAGGTCAGGATTAAAGGGAAGGCAGGGACAGGTGACATTACAGTGGCAGTCTGCTACAGGCCACCTGACCAGGAAGACAGAGCAGATGAGGCCCTCTATAGACAGATAGGAGCAGCCTCACGCTCACAAGCCCTGGTCCTCATGGGGGACTTCAACCACCCCGACATCTGTTGGAGGGACAACACGGCAGGGCATAAGCAATCCGGGAGGTTCCTGGAATGCGTCCATGATAACTTCCTCCTCCAAGTGGTAGAGGAGCCAACAAGGAGAGGTGCTACGCTGGACCTTGTTCTCACAACAAGGAGGGGCTGGTGGGGAATGTGAAGCTCAAGGGCAGCCTGGGCTGCAGAGACCACAAAATGGTGGAGTTCAAGATCCTAAGGGCACCGAGGAGGGCGCACAGCAAGCTCACTACCCTGGATTTCAGGAGAGC
>NW_008824196.1:2138607-2225510 GCF_000699105.1 Pygoscelis adeliae
CATAGACAGTGGGATCGAGTGCACCCTCAGCAAGTTTGCAGATGACACCAAGCTGAGTGGTGCGGTCGACACGCCAGAGGGACGGGATGCCATCCAGAGGGACCTGGACAAGCTCAAGAAGCGAGCCTCTGTGAACCTCATGAGGTTTAACAAGGCCAAGTGCAAGGTCCTGCACCTGGGTCAGGGCAACCCCCAGTATCAATACAGGCTGGGGGATGAAGGGATTGGGAGCAGCACTGCTGAGAAGGACCTGGGGGTACTGGTGGATGAAAAGCTGGATATGAGCCAGCAATGTGTGATCACAGCCCAGAAAGCCAACCGTATCCTGGGCTGCATTAAAAGCAGCGTGGCCAGCAGGTCGAGGGAGGTGATTCTGCCCCTCTACTCTGCTCTGGCGAGACCCCACCTGGAGTACTGCGTCCAGCTCTGGAGCCCTCAGCAGATGAAAGATACAGATCTGTTGGAGTGGGTCCACAGGATGGTCACAAAAATGATCAAGGGGATGGAACACCTCTCCTATGAAGAAAGGCTAAGAGATCTGGTCTTGTTCAGCCTAGAGAAGAGAAGGCTTCGGGGAGACCTTATTGCAGCCTATCAGTACTTAAAGGGGGCTTATAAAAAAGATGGCGGCAAACTCTTTAGCAGGGCCTGTTGCAACAGGACAAGGGGGAATGGGTTTAAACTAAAGGGGGGTAGATTTAGACTAGATATAAGGAAGACATTTGGTATGCTGAGGGTGGTGAAACACTGGCACAGGTTGCCCAGAGAGGTGGTGGATGCCCCATCCCTGGAAACATTCAAGGTCAGGTTGGACGGGGCTGTGAGCAACCTGATCTAGTTGAAGATGTCCCTGCCCATGGCAGGGGAGTTGGACTAGATGACCTTTAAAGGTCCCTTCCAACCCAAACTATTCTATGATTCTATGATTCTATGCATGACAAATGACCTGGTTATCTGCATAGGTCAAGGTGTCACAGTTTGAACACACCTTTACTTGAGCTGGCAGTACAGAATATTCACTAGGAAATCCATAATGGAGGTTGTGTCTAAAACTATACTTTTTACCTGTTTTATTATGCAGTGCAATGTATAAATTTGAGTTTTGTTATTTAATTACTAAAAAAGAACTGTATCTCTAGAGCAGATGTTCACTTCTGATATATTTGTCTCATTTACAGTGCAACGAACTTGTTCCATATATTTCCATATATTCTGTGTATTCTGACTGGCATCAAGTCATTTCTGTCAGTAAACAGAGATCATCAGTTGCATGGTCAGATACTCTCAAACACTGGCAAAAACTTATGAGCAATGAAGAGTTTGCGAACAAAGTGTTGGATAGATTGTTAAGGCCATATAATCTGACTTCCTGAATAGCACAGGCCAAACAATTCACCTATGAAATATAAATCTAGCCCACACCCAGTGGCTAAGCAAGAGTATATCTGAGCATGTATCATGAATTAGTGGTTTTGTTCGAAGGCCGTATTTATCCCACATGAAAGAAACATTATTTACTTGAGACCAAAATATGCTGTTCCTATATTGCAATAGTAAAGAAATAATAAATCATGCATACTTAGAGCATACCAACATGCATCCTGAAGTCCTGAAGTCCTGAAGAAGAGATTTACTCTTTTTTTTCTCTCTCACTAATATAAAGAGAAGACCTAAATCTGATTTCACTCTATCAGTTAGCTGCTGCTGACACCTGATTCTTAGGAATTATTCCTTAAGTAAAAGAATGTTGAAGCTGCATCAAAATGAAGTATCCAATAAAGCAAAGAGAAAAAAAACACCAATGCAGTATTGTGAAATATTAAATATCTTCCAACGTATTCAAGATAGAAATTACTTCAAGCCGCTGACTAATTTAAATTTTAGGCTAACCAGTAGATCTCAAAAGGCACCTATCTAAAAGAAAGAGTAGACTTTCTTTACAACGAAAGCTTCAAAAAGAACTTTAAACACAGCTCAAGGAATTAGTTCATCTTTTACCTTCAGTTCCTCAACAGCTTTCTGTAATTCGTCAGGTGTTTTATACTCAAAATCTCTTTCCAGATATTCTTCCTCAGCTTGTGTTATCCATTCATGCATTTCTGACAAATCCTTTCTGAGACTCACAGTCTTATCCAAACCACCTTTTAATGCTGCCTTTTTAGCATAGGCCTTTAAGAAAGAAAACATTATATGGTACTTGAAGCAAGGCTACTGTACAAACTCAACAATGTTTTAGACTGAAAAGAACCAAATTAAATCCCATACTGATAACATTGCTGTAATTAGGCAGATATTAACAATTAGATAGATATTAATAATGGGTAACCAAGAAAGTATGACACGTGTATACATCCTTTTTTTGGCGAGTCATTGCTGTGCAGAATGAGTTTTCAATGATCCTAGAACAAGACTCTATACCATATGGTGAGGTCATCAGAAAATGAATCTGAAAAAAAATCACCCAGGGACTATCTTCTAGAAGATGTAAAAAGAACAGCTACAGGAGACCTTGAAAATACATCCAAGGATGAAACCAGAGACTCCTGAGCTATAAGGTCAGGTGACCTTCTAACCAGTTTGAATGCAACTTGCTAGCGAATAAAGCAGTATGCATATCTATCTTCTACTGATGAAGTCATTACTGAATCTCTCAGAAAGCTGTATTTCCTAAAAATAGGTAAGTAAAAAAGGAACCTCCTACTGGAAGAAACTACTTTTCTCAAAGGGAAAAATACTTTTGTTAAATTCTTTGCCAATCACTATGTAGGGGGTCATAAAACTTATGATATCTAGCTCATGCATAGAACTAGAACTAGATGATATTTAAGGTCCCTTCCATCCCAAACCATTCTATGATTCTATGAATTGTGCAGCAACCTATCAAAATTGTCCATAACTGATGGAGCCATTAGCTGAGCCATCTTTCGATGGTATAAAGAAGTTTGCAACAAAAACAGTTAGTTGCACTGGTGCCATT
Organism: Pygoscelis adeliae; assembly: GCF_000699105.1. Taxonomy (NCBI): domain Eukaryota; kingdom Metazoa; phylum Chordata; class Aves; order Sphenisciformes; family Spheniscidae; genus Pygoscelis; species Pygoscelis adeliae. The sequence continues at coordinate 2,141,585 of NW_008824196.1, forward strand.
TTTCAGAGTTGGGCTTGCAGAGTTGATCACTCCAACATCCTGAACTGTGATGCTACTTCAGTAAATGTTATTTTCAGTAACATCAGGAGGAATTGCATCTTTGTTTCTGACTGTTACTGGCTTCGTTACTCATCCTTGAGGACTGGCTGTTAAACATAAATGTTGTTCTACATAAATGTTGTTTTACAGAACAAAACAGAGTAACAATTAAAAGGTGATGTTCAACAAGTATAAAAGCAGAACCATATGTGGCCCTGCAAAATTGCCTCTTCCTCAGTCACAGCACCAGAAGAGAGGATAATCTCCCATCACCTGGAAAGAGTATGTGAATGCCAATTGGATTTTACCAAACTGATTTTTATATTTACTACTCATGTGTTTTAATAGCTATTACTGAAGAAGTTGTCTTAGAAATGCCCAGAGAGGCTGTGTATTGAATGGAACTATTACAGGCAGATTTTCAGGGAAGTCAGAAGAAAACTGTAACGGACTTCTAAACTCATAAGGCATTACTTGAAATTTCTGTGAGAGAAGTGCAAAGATATCCAACTTATTAATACTACAAAAATAAGCAATTAAGAACTCCGCAGTAGTCAAACGGGAAAGACTACAGAACTAGATCAATAAAATGTCTCACAGATTTCAAAGATCAACTTTTTTGATAACTATGTTTATCAGACAAATATACAGAGGCTATTTTTCACATATAAAGTGAAGAAGAATAATTTTAGAAAACACTAGACAACCTTGAAAGGTAATAGTTTTACTGTTATGCATATATACGTTAAAAAAGGTAGACAACAGAATGAGCAAGTAGAAAAAAAAAGTAAAAGTAATACAACATGAAAGACGTTTCCTTTGAACTGTCATAAAGAATGAGAATCCAAATACCATCAATGAAATAATAGTAATTTTTAGCTTCCTTAATCTGTAAAATTATTTATTAAGAATGTCTTTAATTAAAATAAAAGAACTGTCCTTTTCTGTTATGCCCCATTCTCTCAAATTCATGTGACCATTGGAGACTGTAATTTACACACATGCATATGTGCACATACTCTTAATTCCACGTTATTGAATTCTGAACTCTTCACTGCTTTAGTGTCTTATTTCATCTAGAGTAATGACATGTGAACATAATGATGCAAAAGAAAAAGCAACACTAAGTACAGAACTTGATTTTTTTGGCAAATGCCTACATACCACTTGCAGAAAGCTAGTTTTGCAAGAGCCATAAATTACATTGCTGTTAAGATCTGATATTAGTATCTAACTTTGTTATAAAATAATCAGATATTGTATTATAATATAAAGAAATATACTTTACATGTATTGCTACATGCTAAATGAAATGTCTAAAATAGAAGTTTAATTAATGTGAACCAAATATGTCTAAATTCAGTTTCATATCTACTGGATATGCATAGAAGGACAAATTCTGTCAATGAGAAACCTGATTATCAATTTAAAATGAACCAGTCACAGCAGGAGACTTGATACCTGTTGGCAAGTATGTTCCCATTGAACATTGAGATCCTTTAGTTCTATCTCTATTCTGGAAGCAAATTCTGGCTCTGCTTCACTCTTCATTTTCTTCCCAACCTCATTAACACTGTTCAAACTGGGCTGGATTGTCTGGATGTCATTTACTAAAGCCTAAAGGAATAGCAGAAGATTAGGCAAGCAGCATTCACACAAGTTTTCAGATGTGCTATCCCTAATAAAATGTGTCTACATGAGATTCTGACATGTCTTTGGTCCAGATCTCCAGTCAAATGAGCACAATTAACAGACTTAACTATGAAAATAAATAAAAAAGGAATGAGCAGCTGTAATGTGGTAAGCTATGCTATATCAGATAAAGTTCATTTGCAAAGTATATTTTATGTAAGTTTCAAATGTTATGTATATACTATATATACACACATATATAAGGTTATATTACATATATCTATTACTATGCCTAGATCTCTTATTCACATTTGTGAAAGAACATCCCATCATAATGGTGGAAAATTATTTGTGAAGCCATCTTATTAACTATGCCAGCATTACCCTTGGGTTGGTAATTCACCTGATAACTTCCTTAAAATGATCTGACTGGTGATATTCTCTGGTTATGGCTAGTTATTAGAAATTTATTTGTGGTTGAATATTATTTAAGCCCTGAGGTAGTTCTAAATTGCCACTTCCAATTTTACTTCCTAAGACCTTCTTCAATGCTGCAGATGTTACCTGGGCTTCCTACGGAGTGGAAAAGGCTGGAACTGTAAACACATAAAAGATGATGAAGATTTTGGTAGCTTTATTATATATTTGACAGTAATGGCTAATATTTGTGCGAACTCTTCATAAATTCAGGTGACAGATTCTAAAGGGGTTACATGTAACTTACTACTCTGTAGAGATCAGAGTTCTCCTATATAATTTATGACAATTTTTTATTTAAATAAGGGGTAAGAGAGAAAGTCTGAGGAGCTCGTAGTTCTGTAAGATCAATAAGTATGTTTCATAATCTTTACACATCCTGCCAGAGCATTTACAGAACTTGTAAATTACACTGAACATAAAGACAGGGACTATCATGGATTACAAGATTCACTGCACTTACACACTCTGTTGGGACAGGCAGAAGAATTTGTAAACCTGTGATGGAAGTATCAATACTTCATGATGCTTTAAAACTCTGCTGGGACAAAATCCTGGAACTTGTAAGTTTAGTGAAAAAAAAGGATATAACTCATAATACCTGCAAGTGCTTTCGGTACAGTCAGAAAAGCTTGTAAATCATGTGTGAATAATAGATACAGAAAAAGATCTTCTGGCACAGATTGTACAGTTTATAACAAATACACATGCAATGTTTGTAAACTCAACGAAGTAAATGAACAGTTATCTTGAGGCTACTACCTTATTATTTGCTGAAAGTACCCTCTTTGATGTTTTGCTCCTGCTACAAATACATAATGATACAGTCACTGTATGCCTCCTCTCTGTATTAAGTTTCCAATTTTTTAACAGAATTTTCCTTCAAACCCAGGAAATTCAGGAGGTTCAAATACATTGCAGAAGACAACCCCCTTACAACATGAATTTATTTTTAGGAACAGTAATCATTTGTGTAACTTCTGTGTAAGTTAGGTTCATAGAGAAGAATCGAATAATTGCCAAGCAGGCAGGTAATACTCACTGTACATTGCTCAAGTTGCTTTTCCAGTGCTTCTGAATCACCAAGGGCAGGCCACTCTTCCTTCAGAAAAACATCCACTTCAGCCATCCACTTCTTCAGTGTTTTAGTGTCATTCTGTTTATTAGAAAGACATTTTACTGCATCGCACAGAACCTGACTGGCAATAGTGTCATTCATCCTGGCACTATGACTAAAACTCATCGCAACGTAATTTCAAGATTATTGAACTGTCTGAAAAATACAAACACAGCAAACAAGCAAAACCAATTTTATCTGGGACTGTCATTGACTCTTTAGCCTGCACTCTGACCATTACCGCCCAAGTTTAATGTGTCTATAAGCAGGCAGCTTTCTGGCTCTCAAGTTTATGTCTTCCAGATATCATTTGTGTTTAGATGCTGCATGCATGTTCCTTGGTTCCTTGTATGGGTTCAGACTACTCGTACTTGGCAATTAATTCAGGCTCACCTATCAAATCCTCCTGTGCTTCACTTTAAATTTCAGGCTCCTTTTGGAAGTTGCATGCTCTATTGCCTATTTCTCTACCAGAACACAACACAGAAAAACTCCCTTACTACTCAGAATGAAAAAAAAAAAAAATTGTAACTGAAACAGTAATTGAAACAGATTCACTTCAGAAACTAATATCATATAATGACTCAATGAGTCATTTCAGAGACTGATCCTCAGTTACTGTTTTTAGCACTAGAATATTTGTAATCAGTAATTTGCTTTCCATAGTCTTTAATTAACCCTTGCAATTAATAAAAAAAGCTGAACATCAAATGCTTGCAAAGAGGGAACCCTACCAGTCCCAGGCAACATTACATAGATAAACTAATACCTTGAAAGGTAGAAAGAGATTTAAAAAATGTCACTTAAAATTATCTTAAAATGCCACCTTAGGTAAACAATTAGGTGCACATGTTAAAATAAAAATTAAATATAAAAATTGAAAATAAAAATGGCAAAAATTTGAAAGGCAAATTATGATGCATTTGTTCATCAGACTGTTTTCATTAACAGCGAAGTACATGTTGATATTATGTGCTGAATGCAAAGTTGAATTAAAGCACAAAAAAGGACACTTCATTAGAATACAGACTGTGCCCTAAAACGTGTACAGAAATGCCTTAACAACTATTAGAGATAGATAACCAAAGGGAACATTTTCCTAATGTGCTTGATATATTTAATAACAACAGGCTACCATGGAAAATGAACTGAATTAATAAAAATAATCATACAGAAATTATCAGTATACTTCAGAATGGCAATTACCAAAACACTGTTGAAGTGTCTACTGTGCATTCCATTATCAGTCAGTAAAAATAGTTCAGAATCATATTTCATGATGAAACTTTAAAACCTTGATATGATGAAACCTTTAAAACCTTTCATATTTCATGATGAAACCTTTAAAACATGAATACTTTAAGTATAGTTCATTGACGCTGCAAAATATAGATCTGATGGGATTTACTTGAAAAGGGATCAGTCTCCAGCTACCAGTGAAGATCAAATGTATGACTTGCAGTTTGAATCAGACTGTAAATGCATTTTATTTATTGACAATGATTTCATTGTATCCCATGCTGACACGTTCCATAAATTGTAACAGCTAAAACAATCGTCTGGAAGATTAGTCACTCAAGGAGTTGAAAAGACAATGACTTTTCTATTAACTGTGTACTACAGTGACCAGCAATAAATATAAAGGCTAAGATTTGTATGCAACAATAGCTTGCATAGCTTTAAAAACACGAGCTCCACAGAGCATGGTCATAATATTCAGGACTTTCTCCTTTTAAGAGCAGTGGGGGAACCTCTAAAGCTCTATCCAGAAAAGTCAGGGGAAAAAAAAGAAAAAGACAAAAGTTTGCATTTCTCAAGCAAAGTGTACTGCTCTGTTTTGTGCAATTGCAAATACTTTATTATACTATTGATAAAACCACTTTCCAGTTTTCCTATTTATATTGGGTTTATTTGGCAAGGTTTTGGTAGCAGGGGTGGCCTCTGTGAGGAGAGGCCAGGTGCTGCCCTGTGCTGGACACAGCCAGTTCCAGCTGCCTCCAGTGGACCCACCACAGGACACAGATGACCCCACGGTCAGCTAGTGATGCCTCTGTGATAATATAGTTAAGAAAGGGCAAAAATGCCAGACAGGCAGAGGAGGAGAGAAAAAAAGTGAGAAACAGCCCTGCAGACACCAAGGTGAGTGAAGAAGGAGGGAGAAGAGGTGCTCCAGCTGCTGGAGCAGAGATTCCCCTGCAGCCCATGGTGAAGACCACGGTGATGCAGGCTGTCCCCCTGCAGCCCACAGAGGTCCACGGTGGAGCAGATGTCCACCCTACAGCCCGTGGAGGACACCACACTGGAGCAGTTGATGTGGCCAAAAGGAAGCTGCAGCCCATGCAGAGTCCCACACAGGAGCAGATATTTCCTGAAGGACTGCAGCCCGTGGGAGGACCCGCGCTGGAGCAGGGGAAAAGCATGAGGAGGAAGGAGCAGCAGGGAGGAGCTGGTATGGACTGACCGCAGCTCCCATTCCCCATCCCCCTGCACCCCTTGGAAGGAGAGGAGACAAGAGAAAAGCAATGGAGTGCAGACTAGGAAAAAGAGGGAGGGGGAGAGGTGTTTTTTTAATTTTTGTCTTTGTTTCTCACTACCCAAATCTATTTTAATTTTCCCCAAGTTGTGTCTGTTTTGCCCGTGATGGTTAACTGGTAAGCGATCTCCCTGTCTTTATCTCAGTCCAGGAGCTTTTCCATCCTATTTTCTCCCCCTGTCCTGCTGACGACAGGGAGTGAGAGAGCAGCTGGGGCATCTAGCTGCTGGCCAAGGTTACCCCACCATAGCATTAAACTTCATTTCATGGCCAGCTTCAAACATCAGAGATGTAGCTATGGAGCCAAAGTTACAATTTAAAGCAATGTGACATTTCAGTAACTAAATTATAAATGGTACCGATAAAATGGTTCCTCATTTTTTGGTCCATTTTGCTTATCTAAAAACTGATGAAGAGTAACAAAATAATGAGTACTTTTTTTCTTCTCTAAAAAGTTTTTTTGCCCCTACAAAAGCAGAAGTGTAAGAATACTTTGACAGAAAATTTATTCCTGACCAGACAACTCCTGAATTAAGCTGAAAATAACAAATACAGTTCACATGCTATTGTATTATAATTCACAACATGGAGCTAATCACGTTTCATGTTCTACTACCAGCAAACCAAAGCCAAGAACAGAAATATTTGATGTTGTAAATAGAAGAAATACAGAGAGACAACACTGAGAAGAAACACACTGTGAGAACACGGCTTTGAGTATGGCTGCAGGACCTCAACCTTCAGAATTTTCTTTGCGATATCCCCCCATGAGTATATCCCCCATGAGTATGCAAGTGTTCATTTGCATGGGGGTTAGGAGAGAAAACATATTAAAAAAATTTAAAAATACTTTCTCCATTTTTGTGAGTGGTTGATCTGAATTCCTTTGAAACCTGTCCCTTGAAATTATATAGAAATAGAACAGGAATATGTTAACAATGGAGTTATTTTAACTCTTATAACATCTAAGTCGTAGACAACCCCTGTAATGCTGATACATGTGATTTATAAATAAGTGTAAATAGGAGACCTTCACAATGAGAGGAACAATGTAAGGTTCCAACGCTGACATTCTAAATACCTGAAATTCACACAATTGTGTAAGTCATATACACTTCTGCTTTCTGGCAACTGCTGCCAAGATACTACCATATTACAAATGTCTTTAATTATGTAAGTGAATCCATTAAAGTCAATATGGTTACAGCTACTTCAGCTGCATGAAAAAGTAAGCAGAGGAATGAATACTAGTAGCAATTTCACTGAAATCAAAGGTAAGTTTTGCTATTGAAACAACATAGGCAGAAACAGCCACAAAATCAGAATTCAAAGTAAAATCTTGGACCCACCAAAATCAAGCGAACATTTTAATACATTTTATGTACTGTTTTGATATTTCACTTTGGTGTTACTTTCTTGAGGTGTATAAATGTGTTCTGTGCTAGTCTCACAGCCACAAGCCACCACATAGTAGTTGAAGCTGAAAAAGTTTGGGTAACCTGGAATCGCTGGAGTTTGGTCATACGCTCCTCAAGTTTCTGGCAATGTTCCACTAGCTGTGCTGATAATTTCTTCCAGCGGCCAAGGATCACTTCAATCTCTGATCGATATCTTTGGCTGACTTCTGCAGGGGCCTTCCTGGACATGTCTTCCACAGTTGTGCTGAGATAGTTCAGGCCTTTTTGCTGCTCTTGCAGAGAACTTTGTAGAGCCTATGAATAAGAAGCAAATAGTATCCTGATTCATGTGTTGGGCAATTCTCTTTGTTTCACAAACATAGGTGAGACTCCTGAAGAAAGGACTGAAAACTAAAAACGTAGGTTACCTTTGCTAAAACATCCAATGACATATTCTACTGAGCAATTTGGAATTGCTTTTCTCACACAAACTAGAAAGTAGATTTTTTAGTTGAACTGAGAGTATAACCAGAGGTGCTTATACTTGTTAACAGAGGTGATCCACATACACTTCATTAATCTGAGATAGGAATTTCCTATAGCCCTAATGATTACACTTTCAAAAGAATCAGACTATACATGGAGAAAAAGAATCTGCTTTTATGATTTAAAGTTTTTAACTACTTCTTCTCAAAACTTTTGCAATTCTTAGCCCAGATTTGCTGCATCTAATTTTTTTTCTATATTCCACTTTTTATTTCTGCATGTGCATTACTAGTTGCATCAAACAACATGCTCATTAGCTATCCAACAGTAGAACAATATCAAACATTGAAATGCAGGGAAGGTTTGTACCCACTGGCAAAACTTGTTCCACATTTGTATCTGCTTGTAAATCTGACAGGAAATCTGACAAAGCCCGTGCTGCATTTTCCAAATCACAATCGTTCCCATGTCTGGGAACTGGAAAATGAAATGAGCTCAATCTATACCTAACTACCAGAGCTATCATCAAAGGAATATTTTATATATCATGGGGACAAAGGCTTTTCCTTAACATGTTCAATATCTTATAAAATTGGTTTCAATGGTGAAGAACACTTTAAATCCTTCAGCTTTAGGAATCAATATAAGTAAGTATCCACCGTGTCCTGAAGCCCTTGGCTAAAACCCGAATGGGTATAATTCACTCAAGACCTGTAGTGTAGGCTTCAGCAGACTCATGACAACTTTGCATTCTGTTGCTCTGAACTTTTCATTTGAGACATTCGTTCCCACAGCCTGACCACTCACCTTGAGCTCCCCGAGTCTCTGCTCCATGATTTCATATTCAGCAACCACAACCTGAGGCATGGAGAGTTTAGTTTCTGACTGCTGGATCCTCACAAGTATAGTGTCCATTGTCTCTTTGTAGTGTGCAGGAGGCAAACTGTCAAAAACTACGTTCAATGGGGAAGAAAAAGGAAAGAAATAAAATAATTTTGTGCTTCACTGTTTGGTTTGCTGACAGAAGACGTTTGATAAAAGACCAAGCCTTATTGAAGTCAATGGCTATTTTGCAACAGATTGCAACAGGCCCAGTACATCACTATCAGATTTTTCCAGGAATTGTGGAAGCAGAAAACTTGTGAAGAATGAATACACACATTCTAATGTTTATGATATCTCTGTCATTTTATCAGTTGTGTGTCATTTGACTCCCTTGCTGTAGGTCACACGACAACTTATATGGCCAAGACAACTACTTTAAATATGTGTATTTAGAGATCAACAGATAAACCATTGTACTTAACCCAAAATCTAATTTCAGAAATGCAGTAAGAAATAGCATTCCCTTTTATGGCCCATGTTTGTGTGTTTAATGTTTCTGTTCAAGTAAAATGTTCTGTTTAAGACATCTGTTAAAAGCTTAGAAAATTAATCTTTATTCTGCATTAAGGCTGAATTTTATTGAACTGTGCTTATTGTGCCAACATTACAGCTGCTGTAAATAGACAACATCTGGCACACACACGAGCAACTCATCAGCAGAGATACTCCCTTCTGCCCTCTACAACAGTTGCTTCGATACTCATTGAGAAAAGTACAGACAAATAGCATGGCTGGTTGGAAATGAAACATTTCCAACTTGTACCACATAATAATGAAGTATATAAAAGATCAAAAAAATGTTACACCTATTTGTATCTCCTGTTTGTATCTGGTGTTTCAGAAAGAACAGTACTGAGAAATGATATAGCTGTCCAAAAAGCAATTTTGACAAACACCACAGTTAAAGTTTTTAAGTGCAAGCTTACTTACATTCTCATACAGCAACGCTTGGCAGAATGTACTTCAGATTTTAACCTAATTTTTTAGTTGATCAACAGAATGCTACTTGAAAAAAACTTGTACTTTCAGTTAGGCATCATAACAACATAATAAAATCAGGGCAATTTAAGCTCTGTCTTGTGGAGTATGCACATTGTATGGCATACTTTCCTCATAAAAATCTTGGCTGATCTGATTTATCACACACATCTGGGGATTTACAAAAGATAGGACTTGGCACCAGGAAAGACAAGATTTTCTTCCCTTGTGATGTAGTTTCTTTACAAAGAAAGCAATAGTAATACGTTCTTGGTAACACAGAAAACAAACATTTTCCATCTCATTAAACAGCATTTTAAATCTTTTTATTTCCTTAGTGAGATTTGTATTGTCTTTGACTCATTTAATCCAAACAATTCCAACTTTAGAATAGAACATGCATTTAAACACATCACTCAAAATGAATGGAGATATAATTTTAACAGCTCAGATATGTTAAAGGAGTATACAACTCTTAATCTGCAGTTTCATTTAGAAATATGAAATGGAGTTCAGTATTGTGATGTAATGCTTGACTTCTATAAATAATTTTCTCCTTCAAATGAAAAACAAATCTTAGGACTAATCTATGGCTTCAAGCAGCTGTATAAAATAATAGTTATTTTCAGTAGTAGTGAAGAGTACCTCAGAAAAGGTAAAAACACAAGCTTCGTTGTTACAGCAAACTCCACCAAACTGCATGAAATTCTTATCCTGAAAGTTTGCCAATAATAATAATAATTTTAAAACCATCCAAACACTGCAAGCGTTTTGTCCAATTTTAATGAATTATGTTCTCTACTATTTGAAGGATTAAAAAAGAGTTCAACTGGCATCACAGATGTTGATTTAATCAAGCTAGTGGCTTTCCAATTTGGTTATTAAATATTCCATTTAAAAAGCACTTTTAAGTTCATTGAAACAATAGATTTCCTATTTCACTTTTCCAGATTACTAGTAGTGAAATATTACTTTTCAATGCCTTTTGCCTAGCTAGAGTTTTTGGGTCTTGTTGGGTTTGGGGTTTTTTTGGGGGGAGGGGCTTGGTTGGTTGTGGGTTTTGGGCACAGTTTTTTTTTAAGATAGACAACGTGTCAGCATTTTCATCCACAAGGAAGCATATTAACATCTTTTTGGATGACACTTAAGAAGAGCCTATGTTGCTTTTGCAACTCATGATGCCAATGGTGAGAATTCAGTCAAACTCCTGCAGTGGGATTCATGTTACCTAATTTTAGCTGTCTAAATAATCTAACATATTTACAGTCTCTTTGTGGGCAGTATGAATCTCTAAATTCCCCATGCTCATAACATAAACACACATCCAGTCCTGTTTATTTTTATCCTAAAATTTGCTTTGTGATACTAATATTTGTGGATTAAAGTCCACATGATAAGCACAGTACATTAATATGGATTCTGCTATATTATATGTAAGATTGAATCGGTAGTCTGAAAGATACAGCATGTCCGCAACCCAAGCTATAGCTGAGCTAGGCCCATGACAGAACTGAAACAAAATATCACAGAGGGAGAATACAGATATGTTACTGTGAAATATCAGAATACAGTTCCCATCTCATAATAGGAAAATGTTGTTGCATTAATCTATTCCACTTGCAGAGAATGCATTTTGGTGTGACTACATTGCAACCCTTGAGAACTGACAGGGAAATATATTTACACTTGCATATTTATTTTAGAGAAAGTGCTTAAATTTGGAAATACAACGTGCAGATAGGTATTTGGTTAGGGTATTGTTTAATAAGTAGAAATATTTAAACATGTGAAAATAGATTTCCAAGTAAGTAAAATACTTCTTTTTTCATTTTTACTCCCAGCTTCCTCTTCTGCAACCAGATTTTCCAGTTAAAAATCTTTTCCCAAATCAGAAATGAAATGAGAATACAATTATCTCAACAACTATCAAATCACACTGGATATGCTGCTATGTGTATCTCCTACAGTCAGGACAAATCCCACTGTTCATCACATCACTGTGAAAGAAGAAAAAAGGCAATAAATATAATCTATGGGATCATTTCAGTAAAGACTTATTGCTTGAAATGAATGAACTAGATTGAACTGCATGTATTTCCCGTAAAAATCTCCTCAGCAGTAACTGCACTGTTTAAAACCATGCCGATTTTCTCACAACTTTGTTTTGCTTATTTTGTAATACAAGTACCTGAAGCTATTCATCAAAGTCTTTATATTGATGACTTCATAAAAGCTGTGATTCCCTTCTCCCACATCTTTGACCAGAAACTCTCAAAGTTGAATCATAAGGAATCTTGTATAATACATAATCAATGTTCTGCAAGTGCTTTAACACTTCCGATTCTCTTATTTATTAACCTCTTAAAAGAAATAGAAGGGAAGCCCTTCTCCAGTTCTACAAGATCTAATGTAACAGTAAATATCTTCTAAAGATATTTTAGGTGGTTTTATTTCCCACCCTTATGTCCTGGTTTCGGCAGGGACAGAGTTAATTTCCTTCCTAGTAGCTGGTACAGTGCTGTGGTTTGGATTTAGGATGGGAACAAAGTTGATAACACACCCATGTTTTAGTTGTTGCTAGGTAGTGCTTACACTAGCCAAGGACTTTTTAGTTTCCCATGCTCTGCCGACTGAGAAGGCTGGAGGGGCACAAGAAGCTGGGAGGGGGCACAGCCAAACTGGCCCAAGGGACATTCCATACCATGTGACGTCATGCTCAGTACATAAACTGGAGGAAAGCTCGCCGGGGGGGCCGCTGCTCGGGGACTGGCTGGGCATCGGTCGGTGGGTGGTGAGCAATTGCACTGTGCATCACTTGCTTTGTGTATTATTATTATTATTATTATTATTTTATTTCAATTATTAAATTGTTTTTATCTCAACCCACGAGTTTTTCTCACTTGTGCTCTTCCAATTCTCTCCCCCATCCCATGGGAGGGGGGGAGTGAGTGAGCGGCTGTGTGGTGCTCAGTTGCCGACTGAGGTTAAACCACGACACTTATAAATTATCATTTTTACCATGGAGGAAAAGGCTAAAGTGACATACAGGTTAGAGGACATTATCTCATACACATTCATTTCACAGGTTGCTTTGTCCTTTCATTCTTTATTTAAATAAAAAAATAACTACAAGAAGAAAAGGATGCAAAAGAAAAATGAAATTTCTTGCATGTTACTTATTAAAATAATATCTTCTCACATCTGAGCTGTATCTTCAGCAAAAAAGGCACATTCAAAGAAAGTTAAGCAAACTTTATCCCTCAAAACAATGCAACAGCAATGAATATTATTGCTACTAATCCATATTTCAGGTCTTAAGAAAAACCTACAGTTATGAAATTTACAGGACACTTGCTTAAAATTTTTCTTCCTCCACTATGGAATGATTCGGGAAAGATTATTATACATATCATAACAATTTTACTGTCACTGATAACCCATCTCTAAGATACTTAGAGAATGAAAATAAGTCAGCAGTTCAAAGTTTAAGCAAAAGCAGACAAATGACAGACTAAAACTCCAAATGGTCATCACACTGTTACAGTTGCTGCGGTTTGTTGTCTTATAAAATTATGCCAAGACTGAGTTGCATGAACTCTATGTAACGCAACCCTCTTTAAGATACTGTACTAGTGGATTAGGGAGAAAAGTGGTGTACATGCAAAACAACTGTAAGCATGGGATGGGTAACTAAAATGTCTAAAGAATCTTGACATGAAATAGAAGGCAAAAACTTTCTAAAGTCCTTGAAATAAATAGGAGGAACGTCATTTAAATGCAGATGAATGATGCCTCATCAATAATAACAACGACGATGATGACTTCACCTTCAGGAATTACTGATCCTACAAAGGTAGAATCAGAATTTGAAGGGAAAGCACAGTGCATGAATTTATGAAGCAGAGAAAAATGGAAATAAGTATGACTTTTCCTTTGCCATCTCCATCTTGATATTCTTAATTTCACCTGCCACAAAAGCTTTTTTTTTTTTTAGTGACTTTCTAAAAATCTAATGACATTCCCCAAACCCCCTCTGAAGAACAGTTTTGTCAAATTGAGAACATGTATCAGAATGCTTCTCACTGAAGACTACAGCTGGGTAAGAGTTCACCACAGCAAGACTGAAAAACAGAAGCACCTTAGAGGAGTTTGGTCCAGTCACAGCGCAAGACGAGTACTGGAATGAATCAGCTGCCCCCTGGGAAGTAGTTTGAGCCAGGGAGTACTCACCTGACACTGACCGGCAGCTCTCCCTGTGCTGAGAGGGAATGGGAGGCTGACCAGGCTGCTCCCTAGAAATCTCCCTGACATGGCAGCAGTTAATGTCAAGGCAAGTAAATATAAAGTTCAACCCCCCATTCTTCACCAGGGCAATCATAAAACTAAGAATTTTCTTGGGAAATCACATTATTCGTATTTGAATTATCGCCATGATTGTCCATGTCACTCCTTTGTGTACATTACTGAATAGTTTGAAGCACTGTCTGACCTCTATTTTTACTCTGTACCAGTATTCTAAAAATGACTCTAAATGTGTTTGGGGAGGAGGGAGAGCTGGAGTGACGGATACACCATCTTCAAAAGGATCAATTACCTATGGATATACAAACATTCTATAAAGTAAGAAAAATGAGGTCATATTTCCTCATATTTTATGAGGTTGTATTTCTTTCACAAACAGCATTGCAAAATAGTGAAAAAACAACCAATCAGGTTTCAGAATTGGCTTTAAATAAGGTTTTATAACTGGAAGTGCTAATCAAACCACGGAGAAAAACATTTGAGAAAATCTGAGTTAATCTTTAATAATATTTTATTAAGAAATCTACTGTGCAGCATAGAGAAACTACTAAGCACTCTTGAACCTAAAAAAACCCAAAACAAACCACGACCACCCTCAAAAAAACCCACCAAACCCCAACCAAACAAAAAATACTTGAGGGAGACAATCTCCTAGAACTAGAGAAAACTTTTTTTGTGGAAAAAATTCCCTTGGAAAACAGAACAGAATAGCTAAATACCCTTATCCATCAGAAAAGATAATGGCATAATGGAACATTAAAAAAACCCCAAAACACAAAACCCCCAAGCCCCTAATGACGAATCAAAAATACTTTTAACATGAAAAAACTCCTAATGATGAATCAAAAAAAAAAAAAAATCTTTCTAGCACGTGTAGTTTATATGTACAGGGAAATACTACCACTGATCTACAAAACATCATTCAGTCTTTTAGAAAGTTTTCTATCTATAGAAAATAATTAATTGCAAATAAAAGATGGAAATATTTAAAATGCTCTAGCAAAATTTCAACATTTTCTATTAAACTAAGGCTAAAATAAAGACATGGGATATGGCCTTTTCTCCATTTGTTCAACAGAAGAAAAATAGTCATTGAAGAAAGCAGAAGAAACTCAGACGCAAAGAGTCAAATTTTCTGTGCTTCAGCTTTGGGTTTTTTTTTCACGTTTTTTGATTCATAAGACTTTCCTGAAACAGGGTTAGACCTAACGCAGTATCCCAAGCATGATCTTTCATATCTACAGCAGAGTTATGAAAGGAAGTGAGCACTTCGGATAAAACTGTGTATAAAATTTCTGAAGATAAAATATGATTGACATAATAATCTCACCTAAAATATCACTACGAGTATGTACTGTATGGGATAAAACAGTTTCATCTTGACAGCTGAACCATTTGAGATCAAGCGCCTGTGATGCAGAGCAGCCACATAATATAACAACAACAGACCCGGACTCCATAAAATATTGATTCGGGGACTTCTGTTCTCTAGCAGTTTAGGAGACTCTCCCCAGCCTATTCAATGCTGCCACCTCAGGACAGCTGCTTCTGCGGTTGGCCAGGAGAGTGGAGGACCATACTGCAGCACGGGAGCGGGAATGAACAGCTACAGCCAGGAAGAACTTTCCCAAAGCCTCTCCTTGGTGGCATTACAGTTCAGGCAGTGAACACTACTCGTCTTACAGGACTAATCAACTGGTTAGTTCACAAGGTCTTGTTATAGTAAAATTAGGTGAGGCAAATCCAGCAATTACACAACATTGGGTATAGAAGAAATCATAAAGAAGCTAGCATTTACCGTATTTTCCTGTTGGCAGAACGGTAACTGATTTCAGCATATAAATTGGTGTGGCATTGAAGTTTTAAAATCTTATCCATTGTATGGCCTGACTTTAGAGTCATGAATAAACTTTACACTTCTTGATACTAAATTTCTACAGCTCACTCTTTCATCACATGCTATGGCACACTTGCATTTTATTTCTTCAGTTCTCCTATGCACCATCACCTGTTCAGTTTTCGTGTGTGTGCACGTCTGAAATAACCACAGCAGCACAATAATGCAGCGTTGTTGAAAAAAAAAAATCCATCTGTAAAAATGGAACCTTGCCAAACCTCTTAAAGAAATAATTTAGGCGCAATACTGTAAAGATCCACTAGAAGGCGCTAGCATTATGTCTAATTTCAAAACAGTACGGTCATTTACAGATATCATTGGTTTAAGGGGCAAATAATCTCCTTGCTGTTGAGAAAAGTTTAATTTATATTTTTATCCGATACTTTATTTTTAATTTCATAATCAAATACAGAAAATGTACAGTAGTCACTGACATGTTATATCTTTTTAATAAGGAATAAAGTCAACTTTCTATTTTGGTACAGCTTTTTTCCCCTTTTGAAAAATGCATTTTATTACGAATATTGTAAATAATGTTATAACTAGCAGTCATATATTCTGTGTTGCAAAAAAGGAACAGGCCACCAGATGATGAAAAACTAGATACCCTAAAGCAGCTACTCTCTTTGATGAGCTTTATGGAGTTAAATTTCTATTCTCTGAAAATCTAGAGCAGATTCACTCCTGCAATTAAACTCTCTCTGCTCTCTACTGACAGAGGTAGACAGCCCTGACTCATAACCCGACTAAACAAAGACAGTTTTATGTCGCAAAAAAAAATCACTGAATCTGTCCATACACATGCTAACAAGAGGAGATCTGATGGTAGAACTACATTGAGTATAACCTTTGCTTCTGAATAGTGTACCTTCCCTTGTTTTCCTATTAATATAAAATATATAACGCACTGATAATTTCTGAAAGACTAATTCAACTGCAGAAAAGACCACCTAAATTTTACTACTGGTTTAGCGTGACAAAAGCAAATACAAAAGTAGGAAAACAAAAAATATACACCTATTCTTTGCATGCTAGTCAGGCAAATTGACTTGTCATGAACACTTACTGGTCTGTAGCTGCTTTTCTCTGGCCTGCATGTCAGCAAGTATTTGTTTGAAATGGCTGGTAAAAGCAGCAAGGTCAACATCCAGAAACACCGGCCCTTGTTCTTTCTCTTTGAGCGCTTGACTTTGAGCCTTTAGCCGTTCAATTTGAGGCTGAAGGGTTGACATTCGGATGATTTCGTCCTACATTTTTGAACAAAAAACATCAAGATAAAGCTGTCCAACAAATGAAATCACTAGTGCCATGAAATCACCACTGTTTCAATGCACATTACACAATTGTTTTGCTTCCAACTACATCAGTTACAATAAGAACAAATTCAACATTTTTAATCATCTCTCACAAATCAATACCTCTGCTCCCAATATGATGCTCTTACCATTGTTTAAAATCACTTTCACATGACATTGTCACGTTAGTAGTGCAATGCTCAAAGAAAGTAAAATAGATTGTACATTAAAATTCCATGCCCAAGGAGCATCCTTTTCATGTGGAGCTGGGAAGATAAAAACTCCACATGTCCCATAACCCTGGGCTCATCTCCGTTAGATTATGTACAGGCTAAATAGCATGAAGTAGAAAAGGAGACGTGAAGATGCAGAGTGGTTGCCAGAAGCCCCACAGTAACACATTACAGGTTGGGGTTGTGCTATTATACCTTCAGGAGACCTTGTATACACGGTGATACTTGTAACGACTAAGTAAAAAGAAATGAGGAAAGTAAGCCAAATGTACAGTTCATAGTAGAGCTACTGTAAGAGAATCTTTCTGCAAGAAAACAGAGAACCCCTGTAAGCATAATGCCAGCTTGCAAATGCCTGAAAATAGAAGTAATAGCACGGATCTAAATTTGGGTTTCAAACATTGTTTTCAGTTTGAGAGCTTCTGGAGCCAGAGATTTCATAAAGTCAAACTTCTACAAGTATGTCGTGCAATTTATAATTCATTACATTTCAATAGATTCCTGTCCAACAATATTAACTTGTAAGTAATCTCCACCTGTAGAGTTGTTCACAGTAACAGAGATAAGCAAATTTCTATGATGGTGCAGCACACGAATGAAAACATTTAGGGAGAATAATAAGTGAATTGGTGTGACCATTTTTGTACAACTATTGTAATTCTGTCATATGATGACAGAAGAATATTCCTCCATTCAACTACACAATCCACCCTGCATCAAAATGGAGGGTATGTAACAAGTAAAGTGGTCTGCAATGGCAGAATTTTGGACTTGACCATGAAGACAATTTTCTGGCCCAGATCCTTATGACAGAGGTGATGAGCAACAGTTTCTTAATGAAGAACCAAAGACACAGATTCTTACAGGGAAAAAAAAAGGAGAAAGGTTTAGGGGCATAGTTCCCTAGCTTTAGGTATCTAAGTATCTTAATAACTAAATATTTGGGGCAGAGTTTTAAATACCCATAGGCTAGGTTCTATTGCCTCTTTACTTCTTTACCAGTCTTTCCTTTCCTTGAATAAGTATTTTCAATAATTACCTTGGAAAGATAAGGAATCCATTTTCCACTTTTATATTGAAATAGCGTAGGTCATAACCTGGCCCACTGTTGGAACACCTATGAAGTACAATATCATAAAAAGCTTGGAGAAGAATCTCTAACCTTGCATTTTTCCAACTGAGTTTGTACTGTAGCAGGATCTGTTGCTGGTGTGGGTTGTGCCTTCAGCCAGTTTTCTGCAGTAATTGCTGTCTGCTCCAGTTGCTGCAGCTGGGAGTAGAAGTCAATGATGTTATTTTGGTACTCCAGCCATGCCAGTCTTTCACTCAGCAACTGACAGAACTCAATCCAGCGGCTCTTCAGCTGCTCTGAGGCTTGTCTAATGTTGTCAGCATTCAGACCCTCTAGAAAGAAAACAAGAGAAGAAGTTTGGCACTTAAAGATAAATAAGTCACAAAGAAAAGGAAAAAAAAGTAAAATAATTTAACAATTCTATTTCTCTATTTGAGAGTTCATAAATCCAGTTAATGATTTATCATCAAATAACAGTCCTGAACATACAGATGTTACACATTAGTGGAGAAAGCATTTAAAAAATATTTTAAGTTGCTGCCAGGGTACTTTTGTTCCTATGGGAATGAATTATAAAGTGCATTAAAATACAAGAATGGGAATAAAGCAGAAAGTAGAGATACAATACATAAAGCTAATTAAAACTGCTGTAAGAAATAAGAAAATGCCTGACAGTTGGATTTTGAAAACTGTTTGGACTGTAATTAGGTTTTAATGTACAAGACTGTTGGGTTTTTTTAATAAAAAGACCGATTTAAATGAATGGGAACTGTATTACCCAGTTATTTTGATGTTTCTGATAATCCAAGCCTTAAGTTTTGCATTACATGTTATTTTAGAAATATCATAAGCACTGAGGAATAAACACATGATCAAATCAAACCTCCACCTAGGGCAGTCCTCTGTGTCCAACAGTGGCCATCAGTAGACATTAAGCAAAGACTAAGAAGCAAGAAACCATAGGTGACATTTCTCTATGATTATTTTCAGACAGGGTTTGGTTTCTCTGATATAGTTTGCCTATGTCTGTCTGTTTTTCAATAATCATGCTTAAATTAAATTTCGTAAAAGAAAACTGACTTTAGTTATTAGAGACAAGGTAATTATTTAGAACTGTTTAAAGGCAAAAGAGCTCCATATACTCTGTGAAGAAAGTAAGGCAATACATATCAAAGATAAGCAAAGGGGTCTTACAATAACATAATTTATAATTATTCCAAAACTTAAACTCAGGTTGAGTTCAAAATCATATTAACTTAAGCATCTCATTAATTTTTCAGAGGAAGTTTACATGTAATTCCTAACCTTTTTACTGGCATGACATGTAATGATACACATAGCAGTAGGACCAATATTGATTTCAAAATTAATAAACTTCTCAATCCATTGAGTAATGTTACATGCTTAAGAACATTTTTAATAACATCATCACTTAGTCATACACTAGTTAACCAGTAAAACAGAAGCTGTGTTTTTACCAAAATAATCAAATTTAGGGTGTTTTTCTATTTCTTAAAAACAAGTTTAAAAGCAAATAAGACAAAAGTCTTCAGTGCTATACTTCCATGATTTTTGATACACTATCAATATGGCTTATCTTGTTTGCAACCCGCACTCCAAATCCCCAGTAAAATTTCTTCATCGGGAATAAAAAATAGTAAAGTTCCTGTGCAATTTTTGAAGGTAGGAGACAGGAAATGGAGTCCTAATTACAGTTAAAAGCCTTAAATACAAAAAGTACTGGAAATCTATTATAATAAAATTTTCTAAGGAACGACTATAACGCATGCTATATGGTAAACCACACTAAATGACAATCTGGGATCATGTCTGTTGTGGAGCACCACAGTTCTCTGGCAAATCCTATTCTGGATTTAGCTCAGGGCTATTCCATACAGTTGCTTGGAAACAGCCCACTTGGAAACAGACTGTGCACTATCTGATAAAGGTTCTCTGGACAGGGTCTGTTTCTAGGATGTTGTTCTAGCCAAGCAAATCGTACATTATTTCAAAAAGTACAAGCAAAAATATAGAAAGGTAGGAAGCCCAGTACTACTGGGAGATAATGGCAACTGTGGCGGTTGGAGCAGCTATACATACACATTATACTCTGGAAACTGGATGGCACAGTTTAGAGGCTGAGCAAGGATATAAAATGAACTTTAAAGCATAAAGAGGTAAACAGTATTTTAACACATCTTAATAAAATCCAACAGTGATCTGGTCTTTTGTGTGCGTGTGTTTGCATCTGGAGATGTGGTATGCATAGCTACATTTTCTTAAAGTGTAATGTCTAATGAACATAACAATATGTGAAGCGGCAGCATAAACCTGCATGGCATAGCATGTCTGAATAACAACAATCAAAGATGACTAGGCACATAGATACTGACTCTTACCAACAGCAAGAACAAACACATATATAGAAGACGAGCCTTTAACTATGCTGTATTTCAAGAAGTGCTTCTGTCCTGTTGTGACTTTGGTTATAAAAGTGCTGTATACTCATAACAGACAGCAGATATCTTTGCCGCTGTGTTCTCTGAACCTTTGAACCTGGAAGACACTGCCTACGAGTTTGGCAGAGTAGATATAAAAAGATCGCTTTTATTTATTCCTCCTTTCCTCTCTTTTCAGCTGTCGCAGTCTCCAAAGTACCCTTAGGCAAGATTATGATCACCAAGGGAAGTGCAGTCATGGATTCTCCTTACATAATAATACTTTTCACTGTAATATTTTCTTCAAGGATTCAGGGGGGACTGTATTTCCGATGAAAATCCAGACTCATCAGATCCTCTTTTCTTCTTTTCACTCATATGTCCCTCTTAACATAACATTTAAATATGTGAAAATACCCAACATTATTCAATTTTCTTTCATTCTTTTCTTTATTATCTAAACTTTCAGTCTAAATGTGATTCCACAAGCGCACAGATGAACAAAGAAATGTTTTTGCTCTTCATGTAACTGAAGTGGACAGTACAAGATTGGAGTGTGCAGAGCCATGTTTGGCAAAAGATTGCAGAGGTGCACCTCCATTAGGCAACACAACATCCTACTGAAAGGAAGACCCATCTGAAAATCTCCATAGGATGCATTTTTAAAACGCTCTTAATTCACAGTCTGCTCAGGTAACTCAAAGTTGTCTATCAGATGTCGGTATGTCATTTCCAGAAGGATGCAAGAAAATGGCCATTACTTGCACTTGAAATCATTTGGGCAAATTTGTCAAAATCTTGCCTTTTTTGAAGAACGCTAGTCCTCCATCTCATTGAAAATGACAAATTAATAATTCTTTGAGTAGTTGATGCAATGAGGGCATAATTTTAATGTTTTTATTTGCTCATTAAATTGGTGAAAATCAAGAATTTGAAACTTACTTCCATGATAAGTACTGATTTCTTCATTTTCTTTAGCAACTTCAGCAATTACCAGCTTTCATTCATGATGTTAACATCAATCCCCTTACTCTGCTTCACTCATGGCAGCAAGACATATCAAAAGTTGACAAGCAGGCGAAGAAATAATATAAAACCCATTCTCTGGTAGAACGATATTATTTTAGGAATAATGGTTCATAATCTTTTCATGTTTCATATTCTAAAAGCTTCTGATATAATCAGTGAATAAATATACTGTACCCAGAGGAAACAGATCATTATCTGAAGTGCATCCATTAATTGTATTACGTTGTGTACCGCGTATAACGAATTGTGTCTGAATATTTTTAATTGTGCAGCACCTTACATGCAAGTACTTTGGAATTGCCACTTAATATGAAGTATATCTTATTAAGTGCATTTATCATTTGCTATGGGTCTGATAGAATAATGTAATATTATCTGAGTTTTTGTAGCTTTTGACTCATAAGTGTATGTGAAATGGTAACTCACAAGATAATATATTTCTTCCACAGAACAATGGCATTTAACAATTACGTTTTTTATCACAACAAATTCATTTGTATTCACTTTAATGCTGCCTATCAAAATTCTCTGAGTATTCATTTTGATGCCCTATTTATTTTATTCTAAACTACTATAATAGTCAAGTGTCCACTCAAACTGCTAAACTGCTTCACTCATGCATCAACAGATTTGTTATTCTATTTTAGAACAGAATTTAGAAAAGAATAACAGAATAGATTTTTTTCCTAGAAACACTGATAAACAGATGTAAGTTTTCATTGGTTATAATCATCAGACTTCTTTAAAAGCATGGGCAAGGAGACACAGAGCACGGCCCGTGTAGAAAATGGGTGATTGGGTAAAGAATCGTCCACCAAAAGCATCAATGATTTCCCCTGTGGTGGGAAAAGTCCTTCAAATGGCAAAATCCAGACACACGGCTTACAAACACAAGAATAGCTGCACTGTGTGAGATGGCCGTTCTTTCTAGTGCAAAATACTTTTGCTGACAATGACTGAAAGCATTTACATAAGGCAAGAATAGTGCCCTGTAAAAATACACTTCCTCAGAATATTTTCCTCTGTGCTAAGGAACAAATAAATGAAACCCTAAGTAAACCAATCCAATTCTCTCCAGAATTGGAATCCTATATTTACTTATTCCCCCTCTTATCACGGTAAAAATAAAAGCAAGAAAATAAATATAAATGATACAGCAATAAAATTCACCACCATTCCGAACTCTTATGATCCACCAGAGGTCTTCATCTTTTTATACTCTTCATCTGTTACATTCAGAATCTTGTTTATGAGCAAAAAGGAAGCACATCTTATATATAAATAAACCCAAGAATTTAGTGATAGCATAATTGGAATCTTAAGAGCCTAATCATTATTAGTACACAATATCAATACACAATAAGTAAAAAATAATAATGCAGTTAAAATTGTCATCACTTGACTTCAGAACTGATCTATGCCTTAAAGCTGTTTGCATTGTGTAGGCTTTTAATTACAGATTACACTGCAAATGCATGACAATCATCAATTGTATCACTGACTGGTTTCCCTAAAGAAAGTACCACACAGAGTTACGATGGGAGCATCATCATCTGTGATTTGTAAATTGTGACAGTTAAAAAGGTTTTCCATTCAAGACAACATAATACATCTTCCTTCCACTAGATGTTCAACTGCGTGTCTCCCACAAATCCATAAAGGTACATTAATTCCAGTTTCTTCCCATGTTATGGAACAGTGTTCCAGCATTAGAAGAGGAAGATATGTAGGCACAGTCAGTCTGTTCTGTTGAACCTTATTTTGCAGATTCAGCAAAACTTTCCTACACTATATCCTTTCCTCTTGTTCCTAGTGAATCCAGAAATCAACAAAAATAAATAACAGAGATTAAGACTGTATGTTCCAAATTAATTTCCACAAGCCACACAAAGATTAAAGAAACTTAGTTGAATTACTGTGGAGAATATAAAGCTGCGTAAGATTATTACAGTTTGAGATGTATGTTTAAAGTTGAGTTACTTTTTTTTACATAACTCTAGTTCAATATCAATTTAGAGTTAATTCCATTAATTGCAATTGCATTAGATCATAATGATTTGGAAGAAATGACAGACAGAAAATGTGTTGTATTTAAAAGTACAAAGGCTGAACATGGCAGTTAACTTCCTCTACACTCAAAGCATAATTTTGAACACCTAGCAAGATACTCCATTTGCCAATTCTTTGCTAAAATCATTTTACAGTTCTCCTCAACTAATGTTAATTATTTAATTCTACTCTCTACCGCTCCCACCTGGTGGTGATTACTGAATTATTTAACCATTTCATACACCATTCTTCAAATAGCCTTTGCAGCAGTCGAGTAGCTGAAAGTCCCATAAACATTTTAGGCTTCAAGTCCAGAGGAACTGTTTCTCTTTTCAAAGGAATTGTTTCTTCCCTAAAACTATGACAAAAAAGCATGTTCATTCTCACAGGCAACTAACTTGTCATCCTTGCTAGAATATTCTTGCTACCAAGGCTACCACGATATATGGCATGATACAGAGCTTAGAGCAGTTGATAGGAAACAGATAAAGTCATGCTGGCTTAGCTAGTCTACCCTGTGCTTGCGTCCCAACTGGAAGATGTGCTTCCTAAAAAAAGGTTTGATTTGGGAGATATTGGAAATATTTATATGCACATCTAGCCACAGTCAAGATCACAACATCTATAAACCATTAATAAGCATGGATCCATGGACTGAAGGAGAAAAAAGAGAACCTTGAGTTAAAACCACATGAGAATATTTAAGACAGAATGTTAATCTACTTGATACCAGGCATGGTAGGTAGTACAGTACCGGAAAAGTAATATATAATGTGCTACTGAGTTCTGCAACTAAAACCAAAATTAGTCACCAGAAAGTACTATATAATGTAAAGAAATTGAAGCTGGAATTCTTGAGGTGCAAGTCTGCATTTGGCCAAAGGAAGAGTGGGGCACTGCTAAATGTGTTCTGGACAGATTCAGCCCAAAATAACAACCTTGATGTGGCACCACACAAATTTCAAATACTGCCTTAAAAGTCCTGTACAACCAGTTCTCCCAGACAGAAAACATGTCCAAAAAAATTGACAGAATTTTTCATATGATCAGCTGTGGAAAACTGCCCAAATGATTTCAAAGAGGGTACAAATGTTACCAGACTCCCTTCAGTCTATTCATGGAGCCTAAGAAGGGAACCCTTGCAACAGTTGTTGCAGCAATGATAATTAAATAAATAAATATGCCCCACACATTAAATATGGTCACTTTTAAAATATTGCACTTTCATACTTAAGCAAGATAATCTTAGGATTCCATCAAATTTGTTTAGCTGGGCCAGTTAGTACCTCAAACTCAAAGCATTTAATTTTTAGCAATTAAATTCTTGGTTCTTCATTATAACAATTTAATATAAGATATATGTTCCCAAGCTCGGTGCATTCAACATCTATATTTCTGGTAATCATATCAGTATGGCAGATATTGGCCCGTGTTTAATATTTTATTGCAAAGTTAGACATTCTTTAATATCAAGGACAATGGCACGACTTACAATTTTACTTCCATCTACCTTTCTTTGGTTTGTCTTTTTCCCTTAAAAATATCTAAAAGTTCAAAAGAATGACATAACAATTTTTTTTTTGAAAAATCAATAATAAAAATAAAAAACTTGCAACTAATTTTCTTTTTTAAGAGTTGTATAAGCGTTGACATTTATTATCTTTGAAAAGCCGAATGCCAAAAATCTCTTCCAAAACCCAATAAAATCTTATATTTTCTATGATACAGAACATTACAGCAACATGTATATTACAAAACATACATTGTATATTATAAGTCAGAAAGCACTTTTTTCAAACTGTTCAGAATAATACCTTCAGAGCTTTCTAACTCAGATGAGTTAATGTACCTTCAAAAGCTTAGCATACTCAGAAAATAAGATTACAACTTAAGTCTCTGTGCAGAACAGATTGTTAATATACAGTTCATTACTGTGAGCACGTTTTACACACATTTCTTTTCATGGTACTGAAGTGGTAAGATTTTTTTCTCTTTTCTAATTAACAGATTTAACATTCAGAAATAATAAAAGAAAAATAAGGTAATATTACTTTACTGTTCCATTTAGACAGTATTTGCTAATATAATTCTTGTGATAAATATGAACCTGTGCGTTTATCAAATCCCTAAGAAGATTATCTAAATCAACTCCCATGTAATTACCATTCACCATCTGTTCCACCAGGGCCTCAGCTGATCTGCTGGCATCTTGCAGTTTTCTGTACTTCTCAGGCTTTTCTCGCTGGATGGCCTGCAGCATGACAGGAAAGGTGAGTATTTCAACAGAGGGATTTTGAAGAAGAAAGTAATTAATCTCAGGGATGTCTTCTGATTTCTCGAGACCATTT
Source organism: Pygoscelis adeliae (assembly GCF_000699105.1). NCBI lineage: Eukaryota > Metazoa > Chordata > Aves > Sphenisciformes > Spheniscidae > Pygoscelis > Pygoscelis adeliae. Next base: position 2,167,792 of record NW_008824196.1, read on the forward strand.
AACCTGTCATATTGCCCTGCCAGCCTCTCAATTTGCAATGAAAGCAGCAAGTACCAGATACCATCACGAAGGGAGTCAGTCATAAAGTCAAATACATAAACTGAGAATCAGAACAGAGTTGACAAATGATACACGTCAGTATTTTACAGACAAATGAAAGACACACAAATTAAGAGCTATTCAAAGCCCAATATTTCAGAACAAAAATATATGTTCAACAGGAATTCCTTGTGGAGGAATAGATTTGCTCATTTCTCATGCGGCTCCTATTGATAACAGCAAGAATTGAGCATGCTAACCAAATCACAGGGTTTCATAACACACCACAGTATTGAACCCATATACCATTTGATTGCTTACTTTACTCTTTGGATGGCAAAAAAAAACCCTGTAAAATGCATCTTAAAGTAGATATCTAACATATAAATGAACATCCATACATGAACTACTAATAAAGGTGAGAATTAACTGCAGAATTAACACAGGCTTCTAGTTGTGTGTTGTATCTAATACTCTCAATTCACCTTCCTGTACTGAAAAATTTCTCACCCGTGTTCAGGCTAGCACTCAGGCTAGCTGGTAATGGCTAGTAAAGGCTAGCTGCTAAAGTTTCAGGATATAGTAGGAATCTAAGTTTCTCATTTCATTTTGGGTTGGTAGCAATACAGATGGAAAGTAAAATCATTTTAGTTCTGACAGCCCCTCAATGCTGTCTCATAATTAACATCATGAAGTCATTCTATTGATTTTAAACTAATTTAGTTGTATAATTTAGAAGCTCTAAATCAGAAGCCCAAAGAAAAAGCATAGGGCCACAGCCAAGTTTGATAGCAAAAATATAACAGACTATATGCCTCCCAGAGATCCTGACCAACACAGTCTCTCATAAATCAGTCTCCCTCACTTTATTGCAGCAGATACACACATACAAAAGGATATGCCACTGCAAATCCTACATGACGTGAATGGGAAGGCAACACACAACCCTGGCTATGGCTCCTCAGTCTGGCTGACCCCACTAGGCTTCCTGCTCATCTTATTTATTTCCACAGCAAAGGTGTATTCTGTGTGACTTGACTCTTCAGGTGAAAAGGCTCCTTACAACTGGAAAGAAACCTCAAGTAGGTTTCTTAGGTGTCTAAGAATGCATTTAGTAGAATAATATTATACACTTACATTTGAAGATGTTATTTTTCAAATAGATTGCTATGCTTAGGAGGAAGTAATATAAACACCTTTGAATAAACTCTCTTAAAATAACTTTTGAAGTGCGATGCTTAAAACATCTTCAGTTTAATAAGCAGCAGCTCCCTGGAAGACTTTCCTAGGTGAGGAGACACTCGGAACTTTAAAGAGAGATTTTCAGTTAAATTCACACATTTCCATAGCCTATTTATAACTGCCGTTCGTTTGTGTATATAGAAATGATTAAACAGCAGGCTTTCTAATAATATGCCAAAGCTTCTATCAAACACTTTCAATAAAACAATTTTGCATAAATAAAATATATAAAGAAAGGATATTTAGAGAATTAAGGATGGAAATATGTTGGATTTTGTAAACGTATCTTTAATAGATACCTAAATTATCACTGAAAGATTACGAAGTTTAATCCCAATGAGTTGAAGATGACTGTATTATTTATAGTTTTTGTAGGTCAATAAAATCTTCTACCATTCCACTGCACAATTTAAATATTTTCCAATGTAAAAAAAAAAGTCTATTAATTCTCTGCAGAGTTCCAAAAATTCTTACAGAGTCTTGATTAATACTACTCTGTCTATAATGCCAGGTATAATTAGCAGGAGCGTAACTACAGAGAACTCAAAGGAATCATAAAAACACTAAAATATACTGAAAATAATTTTACTCCGTCTGTAATGCCAGATGTGTAATTGTCATGAGTGCAACTGTAGTGAGCACAAACGAATCATAAAAAAACCCTAAAATATACTACAAGTTAGCTTTTTGAAATATAAAAATGATATGACACTGAAGGCTGTGGCAGTGAACCCTTCAGTGTCCAATAATACATGGTGCCCAGAAACACGTGGATAAATGTCCACCTCTCTCCTGAAAAGTAAGTTTCCAGGTCCTGATAGAAAATACAAGCACTATATGAAAAGTCCTTAAAAATAAACATGAAAATGTGGTACATATCAAACTTTCTGTCAATTACTTTTCTCCATTTATTTTTGTGTAATTAGCACGTATTATAAAAATGAAGCTCCAACACTGGTTACAGGAAGACATGCTTACACACAGAAAGCACAATGCTAGCCAAAGGAGAAAAGACTGTCCTCTTGGTCCTCATACAAAGACAAATTACCTGATCTAGGGAGAAAGGAGGAAATCCACCCCAATTACTTCATAGTACTAATCACGCGGTCCTGCCATTACTCCGTACACACTGCCATTGTTTGCCGAACCTGCAAACGGCATCTTGGATTTTTAAGTCCCTTGGAAGAAGGATTTCCATGGGCACATGTAAAGTGTCTAGAAACGAAGGGAGTAGGAGTCCGGTAACACCTCTTATTTATCTCTCTGGCTCTGTTTTGTTCATTTTTTCCTTTACTAAAAGGGATAAGACTCTAAATTCAGGTTCATTCGTGACACAAGTAGGCTGGGATAAGTTTGAAGAGGTTTGTGAAATTTTGAAACTCTTAAGAGTCTGTACATTGTAATCAACACTTTTTTTGATGAACAATTGTGGTAGCTGCAAAGTCACTTCAAAATATTTCCAAATATATAACTTTCCCTTTTTCCACTCTTTTTGTTTTCTATAGAAGATTTTTTCAGAAAAAAATATACCAATATGAGAGAAAAAAAAGTTACCTTTACAGGCTTTCATCCAATCGGGGATTAATTCTCTTTTGGACTATTTTATAACTAGCAATGCAAATGTATAATAGTCTAGTTTTAACTCATTGAATAACACTAAAAATTAATCTTTAGCTAAATGCCAGCCGAAGGTGAAGAGGCTATTTTCACAACGCTGAGCATTTTATTTAACCCCGAGATTTTAGCTGGCAGTTAATGACTTCATAACCTAGAAAACACTGATGATCCGAGGAATTCGGATGTTATTCATATCAAATCAACATCCTACTTTGAAAGCTCTGTGAAAGGATGCACAGTAGCAGTATTCCCTGGCCTTCTTGACTCTGACCAATTACCCCCGAGGGCAGGAGATGGCAACATTATCATCACTGGCTCTGACAGTGATTCAGCTTTCAAATATCCAGGCCAAACAAAGCATGTCTGAAAAAGGTCACTAAAAAAACCCGAACAAATGAGAACAGGGCTTTTGAGGATGCCAAAAGAACAAATTTAATTGTCTAGGATATCTGACATTTTCCCTTACATCTGTTCCTTATATGTTTACCTTCAATTCTGAATTTCTAGGTGCTTCTTCTTGGGTAACCAAAACTCCTTCCAAGGAGTTTTATTCCCGGTTTATTGGTGTATAGTCTCAAATCTGACATTATTACGCACGATTTTCTATCTAGCAAGCTTTAATTTTTTGCACCTGAACCTTCATATGTTTGAACATGCAATATTGAAAGCTCATTATGGCTTAAGAAAAACAAAAAAGGCCTGAGTCATTGTTAAGTCTGTATTTAATAAAATATACGTACTAACTGGAAAATGTTAACAGTGTGATGCAGCGTAACGACGTTTAAGGCATTAACGTTTGGACGTCTTCATTACTGGGGAGTAGTATGGTTGTTCCACAATGAAACTTCTATACTTATGGCATCCAGTCTCTCTGGCCAGGTAAGACAAATATCTTTCTTTTGTAGCGGGGAAGGGCTATAAATATTTTTGCTTCTCCCAGACATAGGAATGGACTTTTTGTGCATGTCTAATATATTCAATCTACCTAATACATCTGCCAAAGGCTAATTTCCTGCCAGTATCTGAAGAGCAGCTGGCTTAGCAAACACAGTCAGTGCATTTCATACAGCCTGCTCTTGGCTCTGTCTCCCCCAGGCCTCTTCTGAGCTGGGATGGGAGCCGGCTTTTGAACTTGATGAATCATCAGTAATGGCGAAAGTGCTTTCCTTGTGGCTGTTGTTTCTGAAGCCTGCATCCCTCCATCATACAGCAGATGCACTTCCACTATATCATATGGAAGTGACCCCTCAACCAAGAAAAATGATGAGTAGGAGCAAGCTGCCGCAACAAGAAAAAAAAAAATCATCCAACTAGTAGCCTGTCCTCAAAAGAACAGCAGAAAAGAAAGTCATTGGGAAAAAGCCCTAGGACTCAGCACCTACCGTGGTGGGCAATAAATGGTAGGTCTGACATCAGCCAAGCACAGGTGTTCTGTGCTACACCAATATATATATTGTCATATAGGGAGAAAACTAAATGATAGCCAGTAAGGGCAAGATGGGACTTCTGCATGCATGTGTACGTGGTCGCACGCATGCATGTGTAAGTACAACACAGGGGTATGACTACGTATGTCACTACAATACAATCTTTTTCAATTATCATTAACATATGTTTTCCTTTGTGGCATTTCCTCTTTTTTTATACCTCTTCTACAACTTAACTAGAGATTATAATGTATTAAATCCCACACAATCTTTTTCCATTGATTTGAGGCTCATTTTGAGGGAATTAGAAACAAAAAGTGTTAACAAGCAACAATGAAACTGCTCAAATCAATGAACTGGATAGTATTTCCTGCTTTGGCTACTAGTTTTATGGATGGAGACAGAGACCAGACCAGGAAAAGTCAGGTCAGGACAAAAGCTTTAAAACCTGGCATTTTAAAACCTGTGTTTTTTTGCTTTTTTGAAAAGCATGTACAAAGACTTCCTCCATTAAGTGAAAACCGTTCAACACAGAATCCATGTAGTACTTGTAAAGTGCCATCTTTCAGAGTTCTCTCTATCAAATTAATACATGTAATCAGAATGTTTTTTCCCTTAAAACTTGTAGAAACTTCTACATGTAACTTGATTTTCTCCATAAAATGTTCATTTTAAAAAGCAGTGATACTCTGTGAAATCAAAACCAGTCTTGGTCTTTAAAAAAATTTTCAATGTTAATGAAGGATACATGTTCATTTCTCTTATTTCTATTTAGAGTTACTGGTTTGTCTCAGACCCCTCTTGATATCCTTTTCCTGCACTACTTTTCAGTAAAGAAGCTGGAAATTGGTTTCTTACCCATCCAGTTATTCAATTTCCAAGGAGGTCAAAGAAATATCTGAAATATCTCCTGCTATCTGCAGTGTCTTGAATTCAAACTTACAATGCCCAGGCACTGGACAAATTCCACACCTCTTTTCCCTCCTTCCCTCTTCCTCCAGTATTATGTATGTTTTCACCAACCTAAATGAGGTCTGAACAAATGTGGTAGGTAGCGGTTTCTCAGCATTCTTCCTCAGCACCAACATAGGCAAGGCAAGAGCTGCTGGGAACTCCAGCTGGGACCAGAGGAGGGTCTGTGGTTCACCTACCTCCACCCCCTTCCTTGCAGTGATCACCACCTCCTCAGAAGCAAAGAAAAGAAAGGAGGAGGAAGGTGGACCATGGCTCCTGGATCCTTTAATGCTTTTATAAAGTCTTAGAAACTGACAGTATGAGGTGAAACATCATATTGGTTAGGGAAACCTGACAGTGCAGGTATCCAGCATAATATGTAGGTCAAGACAAGCTAATTTGTCATCCTTGAAATTGTTGTGTTCTTCAAAATGAGAATATATGAAGGGGAGACAGGAGCATTTTTTTTTTTTTATTATTATTCCTCTTTGCTTCTTTTTTAATTTTACCTACAATGAAGATTGAAGCACTCAGAAAATTAACTGTGTATCTATTTCTGTATTATATGAATCCCATTACCCCTGTATGGAAGCATTTGAACTCATGTATATATATTTATGTACATTTCACATAACATGATTGGTGCCATGAACTAAATTCAGGATATTACATTCTAATGGATACTTACTAACAGTAATATTATGACAACATTAACAGTTAAATTAAAATTATTTGCAAGAAAAATATGATTTAACATGAAATTTTAAAATGTATTTTTACAGTCACGAAATTCAGTGTTCCTCAACCTTATCATAGCTGATTTATCACGGATGAGCAGAAAGTGAGAAAAAACAGCAGCAAAACTAACTTCAGTACAGTAACTTTGCTCCATCTGTTTGTGTTCTAGGAGTATGTATCACCATATATTTTAATGAAGTTTCATGATAAACTATGATACTGTAAGAGCTAATTATAAAAAGAACTCCCCTTTCTCTTACTCAGAAAAGACAGGCATTTTTGTATCTATCTACAAAAATTAAATATGGAAGAAAATTTGTAATAGTTTAGTTTTCAAGGGCTAAGTTCAGAGTGTGTGAAACATATACACAAACACAGCTACTCCTTAAGCAGTGCAGACTCATTCATTTTGCCAAAAGTAGAAAAGAACCGGTTTTGGTTCAGGCATGGCACTACAATAGAGTTAAAAAAAAAAAAAAAGTGGAGACTGGTGATTTTCATATATATTTTACAGCACTGTAAAAAGAATTAGTACAGATTTTCTTTAGCATACACTAAAAGATGACACTTTTCACATCCTTCAATTTATGCACGTATAATGTCAAATTAAGCTGTTAGTATAGAATGATGGTGCATATTTAAGACGTAATATATAGACTTTGATTCAACTTCACCAAAGACTTTCATGAATCTAGAATATATTAATTAAATACGAGTATGTATGAACAAAAAAAAAAAAAGATCTCTGTATTCAGACAGCCTGTGTAGCAATTTTGGTGCCAAAATCTGAAATTTACAGAAATAGCGAGCACTTCTAAATTTCTCTTGTACATATGAACAATCAATGCTTGTCAGTCTACATTTGAACTCGCTTAAACTTGGACTTTGAAAGCACTTTGACAAGCTAATACAAACTAACAGACATATATACGAGTACTTTCTCCTACATTGACTCTTTCTCTGAGATCTGAGAGATTGCCTTCCTTTCGATATATGGCAAACTCGGGACTCTGAAGCACTGCTTCTGAGCGGGTCATCCAGCTGTGGAGCTCTGTTGTATCCGAGTCAAACCTGAGAGACAGAGAAGTGCAGTAAGACATTTCATTTCCACAAAGTTTCTGAAAATAGCATTGACAATAAACATGTTTAACTGGTTGTTTAAACAAGTGAATAAGCAGCAATTTCTCTCAGCAAAAGACAGTTTTAAACCCCCCATATTTCATTAGATAGCTCATAAAACTATTCACTCTAAAATTGGGAAACATAGAAATACTTTTTCATTTTTAAGGCTGTGATTTGACAGCTGAACAGATGCAACAATTTTCACAAAAAGGACTCTAATTTTACAAGCTGATGTTTTTGGAAGACATGAAACAAGTGGCTCTCGCAGTGAAGAAAGTGTATCACAGGTCCTGTTGGCTCAGCTGAGGATGTAAGACCTATCTGGCTCACCAAATGCAGCTTTCATACCTGTAAGATTTCTGTCCCAGCTTGTGCTGATGACACTATGAAGGATATTCAAGCAGGAAATTTGACCATTAGACAAGAGTCTCTTCAAATCGACTCAAATTTATTGCAGAACGTAACTACTAATCAACAGTAGATTATAATTTTCCTACAGCTAAAACTTTAGAAACTGCAAATTAAGATTTCCAACTCTCTGCATACACTATTTAACTAGTTTTTACTGTACAGCCTTTTTTCTTACAGTCTGGATTCTCTCATCAACTCCTTAAAAACTGATCTTAATTTTTGTTACCTATACAGAAGGTAGCAGTTCAAAACGAAGGTTACTGTATGCAGATATATAAATTGCTGATGTGTAGAAAAATCAAACTGTGATTCAGTATCTAATGTAGTTTTTAAAACAAGAGGATTGAGACAATTTTTTTTTCTCAGTTGTGCTAAACTGAATTCTTGATTGCATTTCTTTATTGCACTATATGTTCTTATATTTATATCTAGTTTATAACTGATTTTCCTTTTGCAGCAATACAATGAAAGCAATAGAACAGAAAGACCTAGAAAAAAAGAATCAGCTGTATCTTTCAGTTTGCTTTGCAAATATAGGTTGTATCATTTACATACAATTGAAAATCTACTAAAAACAAGAACTTGAATGACAATTATATCTTTGGAGGAATTAATTCTTTTATAACAATATACTCCATATATATAAGAACTAAAATACAAGGATGTAAGGTAAAATCAGGTGCTACAGAAATCTACACATACAGAAATGAAAACTGAATACAAGTAAGAGTCCCGGGTTAGATCTAGTATCTATGCCTCCCTTTTTTTCCTTCTCCATTGTGATTTTTGTGACTCCATTTAACAACACGGTGTGAAAGACTGAGTAATAAATAATGAAAGCAGAAGAAAGAAGAATCACACACTGTCTTAATCCCAGCCCAATATACTATATTCAAATTATAAAATCTTAGGAATAATGTTGATAAAGCAATTCCCGATAATATTATTTGAACAGTCATTAAAGGAGAAAAAATATGATTGTGAAGTAATGAAAGGTGCAGAAATCTTCATTTTATACAGAATTGTAAGTTCAGAGGTGGAAGACAAAAGAAAATTCCCAGATGGTTCAGGCAATCTCTGTGCTGGTACCAGATTCTAATCCCCAAAATCGAACTGCACTGCCAGTTAAGAGCTTCCTACCTTAGCTTTATTTCTGACCCTACATGACATTAAATCAACTGTAATTCTTGAAATACAATGTTATCCTCTATTCTGCATATAATAACTGCATGTTTAATAAATGTTCTCATGAAATTTTAAGACTAGGAGACAGCAAAACTATGTATTCAACAAGTTGCAAGCACTAGCTGCGTATCTAATCCCACTGATTTCAGCAAGAGAATCGTGAAAGCATGTTTTCGCAACTATGACTTAGGACTGTTCGACACATCTTAAAGTAGAGAACACCCACTTTTAAAGCTAATGGACTGGATTACAACATAAAAACTAACAAATTCATAGATCTTCCTAATATAATTCTGTATATAAATTATCTATATTCAAGATCTAATGATGATTGCCAGGCCTCTGCCCCATGTAAGAACGATCAGTGACGGAAAGTTCTACCAAAGTAGTCTCTAGGGTAAAGTAGAGTTCCTGAAGTCCACAGTAAGGAATACATTAGGTTAGTTAAATTAGAGCAGCTGCTTAAAAACTGTTATGTCACTTGAGGATTGCTGAGCTACAGGGAAGCCCCCAAATCCAGTGTATACTTTTTTCAAAAAGACAGAGTAGTAATGCTGTACCGCCCTCTGTTTCACACAAGTATCTGGTTCAGGGCTTGTCAGCAACACAGGCTGAGAAATGAGAAACAAGGGAACCTGTTTTAACAGTCAAGACAGAATTTGGTCAGCCTATAGGTTCTCAACTATATGGGACTGCCACCCTCTCCACCTTTGGCTCTTCAAACTCAGTAAGCACTGTACGAACCAGTCCCCCAAAATTAGCAGCCCAGGTTAGGGAAAGTGTTGCCACTCCCTGCTGCCAACATGCTCTCCGTTCCCCACTCTCCTCGTGGTCAGCAACCTTATAGGCAAAGTACACAAGTAATGACTACTTCTTTCCCCGTACTTAAATTTATAGCTAAAGCTGGCTGTCTCGCTGCTGTCAGCTACTGTGGCAACTAAGATGTTTTATAGCACTGGCACAAAGCAGTAGTAAACTGCAGAAGACCACAGGACATCAGACATCTGATAACAACAAAGACGAGTTTACCAGTCCCTCAGTACCAATCTCCCTTGACTGCAGGCAAAATTGTATTACTTCTGTTGTTGGCTCCATTCTCAAGCTGCAGGTAAGTAGGACCGCAGAGACCAACTTTCTGAAGAATAGCCTGGTATTAGCCTGATATAGGATGGAAATTGACAGAGCAAAATGTTTACCAGTGATCATTTCTTAATTTCTTAAACAAAAGGACTAAGCCCCTGCCTCTGCAACATCCTCCCTGGAAGAGGAATGGGATAATTTGGGACAGTTTTGATAGTACAACAAAATAATCAGGAACACATCCCATGGCCCAGAGATTCATCAGATGGTGGTAAGTATTAGCCACAGCAGACAGCATCTTGACAGAGCTGATCTCAGATAACAGATTGCTCCATCACTTGCAGTTTCTTCTGGAGATAAATACAACCCCACAAACAAAGTCTCCTGCCCAAAAAAGGGCTATAAAGAGGGGACAGAAAAGGATTAAAAGACATGAAAGTTAATTCTAAGTAGCTTTTTGCAGCACATAAATATCCTTAACATAAAGACATTTTTCAATTACCTTGGGAAAAAAATATTCTCTCTCTTATGTTCAGCTTGTATAAAACCAGGAAATACAGGTAGAATATGGCATTTAATCACTCCACTATGATAATTGGACATCTTTCTGAGCACAGCTGCAGTTACAAACTATATTAACTCTAGATTGATATCAAAGGATCAATACAGTCTTTAAATCTAAGTACAACAACACTTTTCACATAAAAAGTAATGCAATATTACCTTTCTGACCCAATAAAGTTGAGTGCATGTAGAATTTGTTAAAATAAATCCATAGAAGACACTAAAACCAAATCACTTGAGACAACTACTCTAAATAATTACCTTACTTCAATGTGCACGTTAGCTTGCTCCCCACCTAAAAATTCAATCTGCAGCAGAGGATTTATTCTTTATGCAGCATTCATCGTTTAGTTTTCCAATTAGTCTTTCCTTCTGCTATTCCACAAGAGAGATACTATCTTTTACTGCTCTCTCTGCCCTCTCTCTACAGGCAAGCACGTCAGCTGAGTTCAAATACAGTCTCTTCTTACTCCAGAGCATGTTTGAAAAACCATCTTCACATTTTTAATCCATGCCATTCAAATTTTCATGGAAGTCCCCCACAAATTGATTTTCTGGACCATACTAAGCCATATGTCCACTTCAGACTCCCATTCAAAACTCTCTTGCTGAGATCACCACATGTACTTGTTCAAAAATGAGTCCTTGTTCTAGCTTTCCCTTCCTTTTCTGTATTAAATACACAATAAACCTCACCTTTAAGGCATTTCACAACTCAGTTGCATTTTGTTTTTCTTTTTCCGTGCATGGAATTTCTAATCCAAATACCCAGCAGAACATGACACTCAAGTCCTACTACAAGCCCCCTATCTAATCAAATACCTTCTGGAAACCACTAAGAAACAGCAAGCGTTACTTTGCTTATATTTCACAATAAAACCAAATGCAATTTTTATTAATAATCGAAGGGCTGACTGACCATAAACCTTCCATCTGCACAGTATACCTTATAAAGGCATATTGTGGTTCTCACAGCCAACATCATCTAGTGAAATATAATGTTATATTTTAAACTCACAATTTTGCCTTTTTTTTTACACACTGCCATGGTAAGATGACGACAGTAAAGTAATCTGCATGCACCGACCTTGCACATATTATACAAACAACTTGAATGCACAAGTTCACATAGGAACACAAGTTGTGAAGTACCCTGCTGTCATGTGGCCATCACGGTGTATAAACTTTTCTCTAAACTGAATGAATTTCATCTTGAAACCGCTACTATGTTACTGCTACCATGACTAGGTTTCAGGACTTCATTCTTTCAACACATAGAAACTACCTCACAATTTCCTTTGCTCATTTGTTTTTTCCTTCCCTCCCCAAACAAAACCACACTGGGCATGTCACCACTGCGTATCTTGGGCAGACATAAGACCACTTGCCTACACATTGAGCTGGCAGGGAATGATACAACTCTGATCCAAGAACCACATTACTGAACTACTGCATTTCCACGGCTGGGCTGAAATGCCCAGCTCACCAGTGGTGTTCCTCAGCCTGTAGCTCTTCATTGCCTAGACCATGTCAAAGAACAACTTTGCAGTATACAATGACCATTGGCAGAATTATTCTGTAATAAACCAATTCCCTGCTGTCTGTCTTCCTCCTGTATATTTGTAGCTGATGAGCCATTACTTGATAAATAGTCTTGTTCTTATCTCCTAATTCAACAGTTTATTTGTCCTAATAAATATTTTTCCCTTCCTTTTTTTTTAGTTCAGTCATTGAATAATTTTATTTCCTTTCTGAATTATATTCTGGACCTCCCTCTACATTTGTGATACTACTCAGTTTAGCCTCATCAACATTATGACCAGCACATTTCTGTAACACACACCAAGGCATCAAAGAAAATACTAGATTGATCCCAAGTGTGAATCTCCTTCAGAAACTTCACTAGTATCATCTTCTTAGCCTCATAGTTCTCCTTCTTTAGCCAACTATCCATCTTACCACTGGTAAGGTATGGTTATAAACCATACCTTCCCCAGCTTGAGCAGTAATTCCTGAACTGTAACATGGAATGCTTTGCAGAAATTCTGGTAGATCCACTGCATTTTTCATACGTAAGCAAATCACTTAAGGCTAAGGCAAATGAAAATCTAGAGGTTATTGCAGAGTATGTTCATTCACACCATTTGCCTTCAGCAAACAGCCAGTGGCTAGAGATGCAAAGCAGTTTTAAATCCAGTCATCATGCCTTCCAGTGAGTGCCAACTGGTACCACTCCTATAATACAGGAGGTAAGTTCAGACACTAAATGGGAAGAAGAATATGTATTCTCAGTGTATTTGTCACTATGCCATTTCTCACCTCACAAATAGGATAAAAGGTTAAAAGCCTTTAGGGAAGTGATCGTGCCCCTGTACTCAGCACCGGTGAGGCTGCACCTCGAATACTGTGTTCAGTTTTGGGCCCCTCACTACAAGAAGGACGTTGAGGTGCTGGAGCGTGTCCAGAGAAGGGCAACGAGGCTGGTGAGGGGTCTGGAGAACAAGCCTTATGAGGAGCGGCTGAGGGAACTGGGGTTGTTTAGCCTGGAGAAAAGGAGGCTGAGGGGAGACCTCATTGCTCTCTACAACTACCTGAAAGGAGGTTGTAGCGAGGTGGGTGTCGGTCTCTTCTCCCAAGTAACTAGCGATAGGACAAGAGGAAAAGGCCTCAAGTCGCACCAGGGGAGGTTTAGATTGGACATATCGGACATGAGGAAAAATTTCTTTACTGAAAGAGTGGTTAAGCATTGGAACAGGCTGCCCAGAGAAGTGGTTAAGTCACCATCCCTGGAAGCATTTAAAAGACGTGCAGATGAGGCGCTTAGGGACATGGTTTAGTGGGCATGGTGGTGTTGGGTTGACGGTTGGACTCGATGATCTTAGAGGTCTTTTCCAACCTTAATGATTCTATGATTCTATGATTCTAAGCCAATGAGCACTAAGACGTTATAAAGTGTCCATGTTTACAGACCTCAACATACCCATACGTCTTCTTACACTCTAAATGAAAATGTTTATAAATGATTCCTCCTGTAAACAACAGAAAACTATCCTGTTGTGTCTCAGTCACCTTCTCCTTTCCTCTGGCACTGGCTACACAGATGCAACACTGAAACCAAGGACCACCAGGAAAATTGAAGACATAGCTTTCCTCTTTCTAGATTTGACAAGTAATGTTAGATAAAAATACAAGAGCAAAAGCTGCATTTCAGTAAAAGGATAAGAGTCAAACAGCCCAACGGAGTTGCTGTAGAAGTGCTAAACAATCAGCATTTAGTTCTGACTAATATAATTCATTGGACAGCAGCGGGGTATTTGAAACAATAGCTATCAAAAAACCACTTTGAATAAGTAATTATAATTTTTCTTTTGATAGAGTTTTCTACAAAGATCCAAACTTTTCTAAGTAATGAAGCATTAGAATCCCAAATATAATAATTTTCAAAGAAATGAAGGCTACTCTCTTTTCAAAAAATTGTTAACACTTGTTAAATGAAAAAAACACTAGATGGAGCAATTATCCTATTTTAACATGCCTTTCTCTTCAAAGGGCATAAAGTCTCTTTCAAATCTGAAGATGAATATTATTTCCATAATAATGTTATGAGAAATAGACTTTCCTTGGAAACATTAGGAAGCATATACAAAGTTATTTACTAAATGGCAAAGAAAGGTATCTTTGGACGTTATTCAAGAACACTAATATTACAAATATGTTTAAATTAAATGTTAAGCAGCTCTAACCTGTTTGCTATTTAAAAAATCTACTGAGAACAGAGTAATTTTCAGATTTTTCTGTACTACACAACTGACCTGTTTTTCCCAGAATATGTAAATACCATGAAAATGAAAATGTTACCTTGCAACCCTTTCTCCCATTTTCAGGTTATTTTCATCCTAAAACTTCAGCTGTGTTACATTTCTCTCTAGTCCTAATGCCTAATACATACTTTAAAGACCTTTATTATACAGCTCCAAGTATTTTTCCCTTGTCAGTTTCAAATTAATTCCTTTGGGAAAAAGAGCTCTCCTATGACCAGTAACAGAACTTAGCACATACCTGAATTATTCTGACATTTTGAAGCATTACTTTTGAGGTAGTTTTAGATTTTTGGGGTGGTGGAGGGGGAAGAAAAAAATAAAAGTCATCTCCTTCTTATCTCTGCTTTGCACCACTTGTGGTAAAAAGTTGCTTTAGGAGGCAAGAAAAATCAACATCTTTCCCATGCATTTATGCCACAGTGAATTGGAACAATGGAAATGTGACATCCATTCCTGTGTATGCTATTGGTCTACAAGCCAAATCGCTTCTCTCGATTTCTTCAGTATAAATGAAGACTCTCACACTTCTAATCCTTCCAAAGCACTTGAAAATATAAAAATTAAAAGCATTCTAAAATACTTGATGCTTCAATCTTAGCCATCCGTTGTTTCTCCTCAGCTAAGTAGCTGGAGACCATACTCTTACGCAGTCCACTAATGCAATATTCACAGAGTATCCAAACTACTCTTTCTTCCTCCTTGAAACTAAGCACCTAGTAATTCACACTGCAGGTGCAGTGCATCTTTAAGACATCCTCTAGTCTTTCTAAAACATTTAGATCATAGGAAAGCAAATTTGGAGCACAAATCTTTCCAAACATGTGGCAATGGAGCCTGATGCATTTATTTCAGGCATACCCTTTTACAGCAACAAAGCTGACTAAAGCTTGAGAACAGACGAAAGAAGTTGACAAAACCTGGAAGCATATTCACCACCTCAAAAAAGCCCCAACCCCTAATGTGCCTTTTCCCCCCCGGTCCCAAAAATACCAGGCAAGGGCATGCAGTGTGTTGCACTGTGAATGCAGAAAGCAGCCAACACAATCTGGTTTTGCACCTTCAGAAGCTTCTGGCAAGCATTCAACAATTGCTGGTTTTTTTAATCAAACAAAAACTAAACAGTACAGAATCATCAACTCTTAGTCATTAAGTGCTCAGGGAAGATTTTGAACATAAACACACACACATACAATATAGAATGATGTAGGAGAGGTAGGTTGAGAACCCCCATTCTCTTAGTTTATTTCAAAAACGAAAAGCTATGCGGTACTACGGCTTTGTTTGTCCTTGAGTGTAGGTACAACTGAAGATACACAAAAAAACCTGAAAGATCTTGCAGCCAACAATGGACCCAGAAAATAACTGACTGACTGTTTGGGAATACAACCATGAGGTTCTCCCAGCAAAAAAGCATTGATGAAAAAGGTGTCTAGTCACCAATGCACATAGACATTTTAGCTGAGCACCCAAATTTTAAGATGAGTTTTCTTCTCCCATTGTTACGCTTATGTTCAGTATAAATTTATTATGCTGGAGAAAGACAGCAGCATACTGTCAAATGTGTTAGTTTCTAAGACTGCATTTTTATGTTTTAATAAAAGCAGGCACAATAACCATTATTCTAAGTTGAAACGCCTTCCCCGAAGTTTCCTCTCAAAGTGTTTCTCTGAAGCTATTTATTGACTGGTCCTCCCACTCCAGAACACCCGTTTGGACTTTCTACAGAGGAAAGGTACATAGTCTTTTTTTCGGCTGTTCAGTCAAAAATGCCAAAAAAATTATCTAAATGGAAAAACGTTGCCTTCAGATAATACAACCATCATTCTTCCTGCTGCACAGCTGTGGACATTTTTAACATTGTTTACTTTGCACATTACCATATGGTAGGTCCACTCACAGGTATTCAGTGAACAGTCATACTGAACTAGTTCTCATATGATGGTATGATTGCATTGTTAAAACAAATCTAGTAACTCCTGCACACAAAGCAATATTCCAGCTAGTTTGAGCATATTAAAGTGTATTAAACAATGAACTCCATTCTTCCTGCTAGAATTCAGCTTGCTTTCCTACCAGATCAAAAATAAAAATCTGATCTGTGCAGCAATGAAGAGGACTCTGATTTTAAGTATATATAAGAAACCACAACTTAATTATCTAAAGTCATCCTAGACAAAAACTGAGAACTATAGATTGTTTCAAGGGTCATATCTTGACAACCGAAAGTTAAACAGAACTTATATGGTGAATGAATACATTTAGATAGCATAAAACATAAATAAAACCCCCTTGAAACCTAGTATGCAATGGTAAAAAAACATTAACACTCTAAATTTGGTAGCAGATCTGCCAATAATATAGCTGCAAGCAATTGTAGTCTCCAATTTTATAACATATCCTATTTTCTGTACAAGGATCTATCAAATGTATATACATCCTTGCTTTAGACAGACAACAGCTAAAACACTTAAAGAATTTATAATTCTCAATTTGGATAAAACGAGGTATTTCTGAACATAAACAATTCCTATAATCCAGCTAATTCCTGCCCTCTGGTAGTTTCCTTGCATGATGACTTAGAACTCTGTAGTCTGCTGTACCCTGCCAATTTTACTTTCAGTATTAAGGCAAATCAAAAGAATACGAGCAAGAAGGAAAATATAGACTAATACTACCGTGCTGGTTTTGGCTGGGATAGAGTTAATTTTCTTCATAGAAACTAGTATGGGGCTATGTTTTGGATTTGTGCCAAAAACAGAGTTGGTAACACAGGGATGTTTTAGTTACTGCTGAGCAGTGCTGACACAGCGTCGAGGCCTTTTCAGCTTCTCACACCACCCCACCAGCCAGTAGGCTGGGGGTGCACAAGAAGTTGGGAGGGGGCACAGCTGGGACAGCTGACCCCAACTGACCAGAGGGATATTCCATACCGTATGATGTCATGCTCAGTATATAAACTGAAGGGACATTCGTTTGTCCTCCCAAGTAACCATTACGCGTGATGGAGCCCTGCTTTCCTGGAGATGGCTGAACACCTGCCTGCCCATGGGAAGTAGTGCATGAATTCCTGGTTTTGCTTTGCTTGCGTGCACAGCTGTTGCTTTACCTATTAAACTGTCTTTATCTCAACCCGTGAGTTTTCTCACTTTTATTCTTCTGATTCTCTCCCCCATCCCACCGGGGGGCAGTGAGCGAGCGGCTGTGTGGTGCTTAGGTGCCGGTTGGGGTTAAACCAAGACAATTACATATTTGGTAGCTGAGAAAGGAACTTCGCCTGCAAATTGGTCTCCAATTTTGTAATAATGCATAGCTATTTATAGCCAGAACTTTCTTGAAGGATTGTAAAATATAGGTTTAAAAAAATCACCCTACTTCATTTAGTTTTAGCTAAGATAATGCTTTCTTTTATAACAGTAGACTCGCATTTCACTTCCTTATATTTACGTCAAGTGAGATCATTCCTAAAACATTGTTTGGAAAAAAAAAAAGTGAAAAGTTATAAAATACCAGTTATTGAAACACTTTAAAATTTCAGGGGAATTTTCAATCTTAATTTTTGAATTTCAAAATTAAGAATGCCAATATTTTCAAGGCAGGGACCATGCTTTAACAGAAGTTTACTCTTGCATATAAGACAACAGGGCCTCGATCCTGTTTGAGATCTTTGCACATTATTACTGAAACATTAACAAGAGCACTAATGCTTATACTGTCTGTTAAGTAAAAACATTGCCATCTAAGGATTCCTTGAACAAATTCAAGAATTGTGAGTCTGGTGATAGTCATCACTATGCATTATTTCGAGTGCTTGGGAATATATTAGCAAAATATAACTCTCACTAATATTTAATGGTAACCTAGGATATGCCAAAAAAAATACAGATTCCAAATGAGGACTTTGGAGATTAGATTCAATTCATTCAAATTTAGCTATCGAAGTTACTTATTTAGTCTAAGCACTTTCTGTAGGAGGAGTAGTTATACAATTTAACAAAAAAGGGGTGAACCACTCTTCTTACATCATATATACAGTGTTCTTAAATAATGAGGCTAAGCTAGGAACCTTACTTTTAGAGTGGTCGAAGAGGGGTAAGATAAATCCCACTTTGAATGCCTACGTATAAACAAAGATGCCTTTAAGTATCTATTTTTTCAATGACATACTCCTTCAATTAAAAAAGAAGTCAGATTTCTCCTATTCTTGTTGTGTCTCATTCTTCTTAATAAGTTAAAGACTATTTTACAAGAAAATAACTTATCATTGAAAACACACTGA
Organism: Pygoscelis adeliae; assembly: GCF_000699105.1. Classification (NCBI taxonomy): domain Eukaryota; kingdom Metazoa; phylum Chordata; class Aves; order Sphenisciformes; family Spheniscidae; genus Pygoscelis; species Pygoscelis adeliae. The sequence continues at coordinate 2,186,268 of NW_008824196.1, forward strand.
ACTAAACAAAGATATTTTCTATAGAAATGAGACACCGAACGTAGTTTCACATTTCTTTCAGTCCTTGAATCTGTTACCTTGGAATTGATACGTTTATCTGAATATCAAAATTTCCAAAAGAAACATTACAATGAGTGTTTGAAGTCTAGCTTCTTAGCATCTTAATCAGAAATTTAGCGCTTGAGCCAATTCTACTTAAACTCATAAGAAATTTTCTTGTGACTTTAATAAGTGTTCAGTATTAGTCTAAAATCCCTTGTCACTTGTACTTGGAGTTACGCAGGAAAAAATCTGAACATAATGATACTGCACGTTTCACCAAATATTAACTCTGCCTCTGCAGAACTGTTATTTCTACTGCTGACCCACAAGCCAGAAAGAATAAAATTTGAACTTTAGAAACCAGGCAATGTCTGCACTACTAGTATTCTAACAAAAAATTCTTTTTAAAGAATGTAAAAAGCTGAGAACTAATGGAATGCTTTTTGTCCTTCAAGTTTCAAGACTACAGTCAAGTGGGACCCCCACGATGCTATACATAAGGACTTCTACTGACTACAATTACTATCACAATGGTATTGACGTAATGATTAACATTCTATACTGCAAAATAGTTGGACTAGAAGCACAAAAAAATCCACAACTCATCCTGAGTAAAGAAAGATAATAATCAATCGGTACCTTAATAGAGAACAGAAATATAATTTTAATCTCAAAAAAGTATACAGCAAGCTATTGCAGTCAAATGACTATTTTTGCATTCCTATCCAAACGCTATCAGCATTCTCTTGCCGTCTCTTAATGATTCTCACCTCTTCCTAATTTCTGAATCCACAAGGAGTTGCCTCTTTTTGTGGGGTGGAGGTGGTGGGAGTTCCTCTTTAGCATGCTTAACCAGGATTTGTTCTCTTGTGGTCACCATAGTTACAGTTTCCATTACAGTTGTCTGTGTTAGTGATGCCTGAGTGGTAGTGACAGCCTGCGAAATCTGTGAGAAGTATTAAAAGAGAGGTCATACATTGTTCGAAAGACTTCAGTAAAGACTGTTTGGAGTAGCAATAGAAAATGCGAAACTGCTCCCTTCTGATCATAGGCTGACCTTCAGAAAAAAATAATGCTCTATGCAACTCAAATCAAATTGTTTTATCTGACTCATGCTGTGTGAACAAGATATCTGCAGAAGCCAGTATCAAAATCGGAAAAGATCCTAAACACAATGAACTTACGGTTCCCTCTAAATCATGCTGAATGAAGAAAAGAAATGAATGGTCAATTTTATGAGGGAATTGAATGATAGAAAATATATAAAATGTTACTATTGCTGTATGTTACTCTGCCTCCATTCTGAAGATTTATTCCTTGTGAAGTAATAAAGGCATGGTAACGACACTAAATTACCAATTGTTATTTTTACCATTTATAATAATTTTCAAACTAGAATGTAATTCATCACAACCTATTTGCACAAAAGGGCAGTTAGCTTTCTGTCAGGAAATCTTAAATTAGAAAACATGCACTAGAAGGCAAATTAATTTCCATCAGTGTTATTCCATAATTAAAAAGTAATGTTAAGGGTTCATAACTGATACTAATACACATAATATGTAACATTGTGAACACTACCTGTCTAATGCATTTAACTTTGCCCAGTAATATGAAAACAAAACCTTCATATAGTTCAGCTGTATAAAAAAAAAGGAACAACGAGAAATATTTTCTGCTCATATTTGAAAGATACTGGTTGTACATGTACTGCCCATTTATATTTGTTTCCATACAACACCAAACTACAAACTTCCCACTTAAACGTGGGCAGCTGTTCTTAAGTCCCTTAACTCAGGAGAAACGGGTCACTTCTTTTTTTGGTTCTGTCAGATGATGGCTCATTTGTCAAAATGCTCTAGTTACAGCTCCAATGACCACCTCACAGTTTAGGGGCAGTGAAATGGAAAATAAAAGGAAGAAGTTATACCAGGAGCGGGAAAAGCTGTGCACCAGAAGAGCCCTGCTTCTTTGCTTATTGCCACTGTGCAAGAATTAGAAAGACTTTCCAATTCAGTGACAGAAATGCCAGTATCTAAAATTCCATGAAACTATATACACATACATAAAAAATCTGTTAGTTCTTGCATCAGAAACTCCGTAAGAGTATTCAGTTATCTTAGTTATTGAGAGATTAGGGTTTCTATAAACATTGGAGAAGAGGCATACTGGGTAATAAACTATAACTCCTTTCCCACAATACTTTCTTATATTGAAAAAAGAGGGACAAGGAAAGGGGGATACTGTGAGCAACCAGCCTCTCCTCAGCAGGCAACACCAATAAAGCTAAAAAACCCTTGGAAAAAACCAAGTTCCTGCCAACATTGCCAAATCTGTCATACGGTCTTTAAAACAAAAAAGTTTTCCCGCTCTCTGTCCAGTCTGCCAGTGAAAGTGATGAGTGGGAAAGTCCATTACCACTGCAATTTTGGCAATCTTTCTTAAAGCAGTCAGCTATGCTTCCCCCTCAGAAATGACCAGCTGTCTAGGCTTTAGAGCAGAATCTGGACTACTCAGAAGACTAAAAAATTAAGATTCAAAGCAGAATTTTTTTTTTAATCTCTGGATTAATTATATCAATTGGAGTAAGCTGTCTGTGAACTGCAGGGACTTAGCTAATGTATGAACTACATAAATTTTTGAAAGAGAAAAACACCCAGTTGACTTTTTAATCACTACAATATTATGTACTAATACTCATTTTAGTTCCCTCAACAAGATGTATTGACTTTGATATTTTCAACTGCAGAAATCATGACAATAATAAGAAAACATTTCCATTTTTTTAATTAAAACTTTATACAGCATTCTTTTCAATTTTATTTTAATTAATTTTATTTTGGGCAGAATGGAAAAACAAATTAAAACTTCTGAGGTCTACGGTTCTATGAAATTTGAGGATAACACCTGACGTCATCTTTCCCTGGGTTGACTCTGTAGCTAAGAACACTCCAAATAATTGCTTGCTCCTTACATATAGTTTTAGGTACAGTCTCCCTTTCCTCGTCTCACAAAATTCTTATTACACTTGGTTTTATCTAAAAAACAGTGATAGGATGATGGTTTTGACACCCGAGGTCATATCCTGTCATGTTTCTATTTGCCAATCAATCCCAGGGTACGGTTTACAGTGAAGAAGGCATAAAACAGAATAAACCACAGCTAGGGCGCTGTAGGAGTCATCTGCACCATACTACCAATTATACAGGAGTAATAGTTTCAGCTGGTGACTGGGAACTGTGCTTCAAAAGCAGGCAGTGCAATTATCATATGCTCAGAGCAGTCAAGTCACGACGCTGGGGGGGGGTAATGATTTACATGTCAAAACAGTAAAGAAGTATTTTTCATGCTTAATCAATAAGAGTGGAGGTTAAATACTATATACTTCAAAAGGAGAATGGAGATGTGAATTTGAAGTTCATAATCGTTCTAATTAGAGACTGGGTAAGACTAAAGGGTACTGAAGATTACGCTGCAGTGTAACTCTGCAAGATGAAGTTGGTTCATATTTAAAGAGTGCACACACTTTAGAGGGTAAAGGAAAATCCCTAAAAATTCAACAAGTACCAAAAAGGAAGTAGCTTTTATTAGCTTCCCTGGGAAAAAAAAAAACAAACAAACCAAAAAACAACCAACCACCTCTTAAATCTAATCACTCAAGTGGTGTGTTTCATGTATTATTCAAAGATGGTCCAAATATTGACAGTATAGTTTCCTCATCCCCCTAATTTCCTGACAAACAAATATGAATCTGAGAAGGGGTGATACAGACTTTTAGGGGTGCTATAGGCCTTTAAAGCAGTAGAAAATCATACGGAAAGTGCTAAGATGACTCACAAGGCTGCACATTAAAAGGCTTTCAAAATACAGTGTTTGCCTGCAGTTTAACATCAGCAAGCTCATCTTAGAAACATGTTAAAACTCATCTCTTTTCAGAATGGACAAATGTAAATCTTTCTTTTCATCCTCTACAGGCAAACGTATGTACAATGTGTGTATAGCACTTCAATAGTTTTATGTCATTTTATTTCTCTTTTATATGGCAGCCTACCTTTAATGCCATCATTTATTACTGCCTTTGGAAGTGCCCTCAGTCCTGATAAACTCATAATTTTCCTTAACACTCACTCTTGGAGCTGTCATCTGTTCTTTGATGAAATGTATGTACGTGAGCGGGGAAGTTCAGATGAGGAATGGTGTTTTCTTTAGTTTGGGAAGGTTTTCAGTACAATTTAGTGAAGCATAATGAACTCACCAAAGGTGGGTTTAGAATTTCTAAAAGTTATGCATCTAGGCTAAGCAAGTTGTCCTTGTCCTTGTTTCCACTGTGTCATCAACGAAGGAAAGTAGACATTTTCATGATGAGGACAAACTGCTTTTTAAAAGGTATCTTTCTCACCCTTGCCATCCACTCATTTGCAGCAGAAGTTTCCGCCATGAGTTCAGATTAGATGCCTAAATTCAGCAGCAATGAATTCAGGTAAATGTGGGAGGACTCACATTCTACTTTCCGCACTTTTCCTTTGGGATGTATAACTGCTTCCTATGTCTAGTTGGAGAATCAGCTTTGAACTGAGGCTGAGGTTGTCTCTTCCATTTAATTTCTTATTTTGTTAACAATTTAATAATTTAGTGACACTTTAGTAAAAGAGGGAGGGGAAATAACTAATGACAAAAATGTAATTATGAACGTACTATGAGAATTATTAATGAATGGAATAAAGTTCATTTTGAAGTCAATATCTAAGTTTGATAAATAAAATGTGCATTTTCTGATATATTTTAGTGAAAAATGTTGTATTTGTCATCCTCTTCCAACTCCCCTCCTCGCCAGTTCCTGATTAGAGAGAATAATTAGATCTTTTAGAATAATTAGATCTTTTAGAGGCATTTTTTGTCTTGCAATCTAAATGTGTAAATGAGCTTTGTAATGAATAAATGTATAAACCCCACTAACATTACCTGTCCTGCCTAGATAGAAACACATGGCAAAAAGTATACCATCAGTGTTTCATAGAGGACATATCTAAACTGTGTAACAGTGCCTTAGGAAGCAGTCCTTCAGTTAGCACTGAATGTGCAATGTCTCCAGAATTTGAAGCAATATGCCCACAACAGCATACCAACTCTGTGCCAAGCAAAGTAGCTTCTCCTTGGAGGAAAAGCTTATCAACTGAAGTGTGCTGCTATGATAAGACAGTTACACTGTTTTGGAAATCCAAAGCACCTCCCGCCTGTGCTGCTCTATGATGTATGGATGTACAGCCCCAGAACTGCTCACTTCACGAGGAGGCTACCTTTTCTGCAATCTAAGTTCCATTTTCAAAATTAGTATCTGCTTTTAGGATCAATCAACGATCTAAATAACTCTTGAACACTTCGGAGTGACTTACTAACTTCTTCACATCATGTGACCTTAGCCATCCCAAATTAAAAATGCACCTCTGGATTTTCCTCTGCATTGAAACAACAGGTTTCCTACAGCAAATATACAAGAGTTAAATCAATTTTTCTACTGTTATAAATGCTTTGTAGCACAAACTGGTTTTGCCTTCTGTTACTAAGTGAAATTGTATCCTTTCCCCATTTTCTTCTTTTCTGCTCTCCCAAACTGATTTTTCCAACTTCAGCTACACAAGAAACTGTATCACAGAGCAAACTAAAAGATTAAGGTATGAGTTGGAAGCAAGGTTATTGAGAGGTATTCAGATCACTACAGGAAGTATAGCAGCTTTCATTTAATTACCCAGACATAAGTTGGTAGAAGCGTTAGTATATAGCAACAAAAAAGTGCAGTATGGTCAAGGGAATTGAATCAAACTGACCAGGACTGTGAGAGGCCCTCTAGGGACAGGACAGAGGCGCATGCAGTAACATTCTGCTCCGTGTTATCATTAAAAAGTCTTAGTGTCCATTTCCATTTCACCAGTCATACAATGATAGCACAGAAATAACTCAATATTAATGAAATAAGGGAATGGAAAAAAGTGAGCTGATTTGGGTTTAAATCCAATAAGAAAGAGATGCTGACAGATGGTTAGGAAAAATAAATGGGTATGTTTTCGGTACTAGACCAGAGCACTGATTTTTGCTATCTGGTTTAAAAAATGCGAAACTTTAAAACCTCAATTTCTTTTCTAATATATTACAGTTAACATAAAGGAGCTGGGCAAAATAATAGCAGATTATATTCTTTTTTCATTGGCAGTTTGGCTACAGGTGTGGATTGATTTCTTTATGTTTCCAAGAAACTTCTCTTTTTATGGCATCTCTTTTCAATCTGTAAATCAGCATAACATAAGCAGAAGTAAACCAGTAATCTGTTATAAACTTTAACTGTTGAAAAGAAATCAAAATAATTTCTCTTTAACTAGCAAACAGTTCTTACACTAATTTCAGACTAAGTGCTATTCCACAGAGACAGCCATAAAAACAGTACATTTGAAGTGACCAACTATTATAGGTTAAAAATAAATTAACTGGAAAGGGTATTTCCATTATGGATTGTATCATCCCTGAAAACATAGTTAACAACCCAAGAAAGTAATCAACACTATAAAGAGAGATCAAAAACTAAAGAGGTAAATAAAATTCTGGAAAGTTATATTACAGTTGTATTATGCTGTCCTAAAAATAAAGTATGTCTTAAGCAATCACGCAGGGAAAAAATTTAAAACAGTATGACAAACAGCACCAAAACTACTTCAAGCATTTGACTGGCAAAGGATTTGATTGTCACCAAATGCCAAAATGATGGGTTTAACAAACCTGTTTAGAATTGCTCTCCACCTTCTGCACAAGGCTATCCCAGCGCTGGGCAAAATTTTCGAGACGACTTTCCAGCTTTTGAGCCACTGCTTTATTTTTCACAGCTACAAGGAGGTCTTGGCTGAGCGACTTCAGCTTACCCATCATTTGCCTTTTCACTTCTAGATCTCCTTTTATGATCTGTTAAACAAAGTAACAGCAGGAAAACCAGTAATTCATACAGGAAAAAAACCAACCAACCCCAAACCCAGCAAACTTAGAAGAAAGATCCTAAAGAGAGCATCATAAAGAACTGAAAGTGGGTAAGGGTATTTCATACAAACTCCTATACTTCCATGCTGTTGTTACTGTAAAAACTGCTGGCAGAGCTGACATAGTGGAATGGACACATTGCACTTCACAAAGCAATATAACATGACAGGTGGAGCAACTCCAGACATCACAGCATGCCTCAGGTGGCAACATAAATCAAAAAGCTAACAGCTGTGTGACGTTAATAACCTTAAAACTGCACTAATGTTAACAACTATATCAACATTTCAAACAACATTTCTTTAAAGTTTTGTTGTACTTTGTCATATATAGCATATTAAAACTCACTGGGAAAAAAACGCTTTCCAGAAAAATAACATTTGACCCCAAACCAGGATGAAAAAGAAAGAAGGCCCAACGAAAATAAGTTTGGTTTTGGCAGTATGAAGAATCATGTATTTCTCATCTTCCTCAGATCTCGGCAGGCTCTGGTTACACGGCAGTAGCCTCCCAGGGAATGGGGAAGCCTTGGGAATGCCAGGAGCTCTGCTGAGTGTGCCAAGGAAAGGGCCCTGCAGCTGGGAGCCTGGAAACTCCGTGTACAACCTCTGTGCTCTGCAAGCCTCCATACAGCTTGGACCCATAGATGCTAACGGAAAAGGAGAAAGCATCAGTCTTCGTATCTCTACTGCAGTAAACTGCCAAGGGATCTTGAAACTCCTGAGATCTATACATGCAAACCTCTCTATGAAGTAGGCTCTTCACAGATCCAAGAGTCATCCATAGCTCCAGTTCTCACCTGGGCTTATTTTTTAATGCCTTACCGGTTTACTCCATTAATTTTCATACCTTAAGCATTCGTTCTCTACACCCTAATCTGTGCTAACCATGGCCAAATTTTGAACTCTCCATGCAGCTGAGGATTGCAATCTAATTCCCAAGGCATGAAAGGGATAATTAAACAAATATTTAGACAACGAAATTTAGTCTACATACACTTTCCTGTAGCCAAATCATCCAAAACTGTAATTTAAAATACAGCTCAGTAAAAGAAAGACTCGTAGTCTTTGTAATGAGTACTCTTTCCATTCACATGTGGTTTGAAACATCATCATTACTAATGTTAGATACAGTTAATATCGACATTTAAATTGACATGTCCCTAAGAAATAGCATCTAACACACTTTATATTTAAGAATCTGTTTGCATAGTAGCAGATCTAACAGAGGGAGCAGACTAGATGTAAAACAATTTACCATGTTAAAATTTCAAGGATTGCTATATTTGACCTTTTTTTTTTTGCCTACAGTGTCAGAAAAAGCTCACGTGAAAGCCACCGCATACACAGACTGAAATAATCAAAAATGGTACTCTATGAAACATGATTAGTGAATTCTGAACAGCAGTGTTTTATTTCCAACCTCCACAGCTGACAAGAGGTGTATAATACACAAATGAGTTCAGCATCAATCCCAGATACACGGAGCACAATCAGTAAGCGAAACACTAGAAAGAGAAGGATGCTAAACCTTTCTGTGTCAAAGGTACCACTCACTACTACCTAATATGCTTTTGTGATAGCTACAGTTAACCTGTGAAAATATACTGGGGGATTCTGTTTTCACATTTCCTTACTGAAAGCCTGTCAATGTGCTACAGTAACCAATAATATACTTTAGTTTTGGTTTGTTTCCATTACAAGAATAGACCTAAAATGCTAATGAGCTAGCAACAAAATATGTAATTTACCAATTTGCAAGAGAATAAATGGTACTGTTCGCTTTATGAAATTAATTATCAAATAACTCAGCCATAATTTCTGTCAAGTGCATACTGTAAACTCCAATACTGGAACATTATAAAGTGGTTTCCTTATTTGTTGGTAATGTGCTTCTACTAGTTGTTTTTTGTTTTCAAGTTTTTAATTATTGCTGTTTTTCTTTTCCTTAAACATCACCAAAAACTTTTTTTGCTCATTGTAGTATTCTAATCAGCAACATCTGCTGGAAAGTAATTGTTCGGCTGCTAAGAGATTTATTCCAGTAAAAAATGGTGTAATATCTAATTTATCTCTTCTAATAAGTAAAGAAATTTGCATTAAGTGAAACAGGAGAAAACTTAACTCTATATTAACAGAATATTTACTATAAATATATAGACCTAGCTCTTGTATACCTTTGCAGTAGATCTCAACATGTTTTACAAAAAAGAGGAACACCATCACCTTCCTTTTACAGTCTGCAAAACTTAGGCACAGGACGTGAAAACAACCTACCAAGCCTGTGCCATAAATGATAGTAAAATTTCACCTCAGTCTGTCCACTTATGTTCTACATTCTCAGTGCACCACATCGTCCAGCTTAGTCCATGCTCTATGTCACCCTTCGCCTTGTCTAAGAATTCGGAGACAACCATAGTGATAGTGAATAAATGGTAGGTGGAAAATAAAAAAAAAACAAACCAGTTGTTTTAAGGAAATATTTTTAGAACTAGAGCAACTACCCATCAACATCAGAAAAAAAATGAAGAAAAGTCAGTATTAATACATGCACAAAGTAGTAAAGCCTAAACAGTTTTTCTGACCTTTAGACTAAGCAGATACAAGAAGAGAGTTAATGACAAAGGAGATAAATTTTCACATACAAATACTGAATGAATACTCTGAAAGAAGCCATTTGAGATTATTAAAACACAAATACTTCTTGCAAAAAACAGTTTTATCTGAACAAAGATTCTTACAAATAGATAGTATGGGTACAGTATACAAATTGAGAATAAATCTAACTGACTTGATATCAATTTTAACACAATGTTAGAACTGGGTGAACATTTACATTGACCAAAAATATATTTTACCCATTCATTTCAGTAACAATGAAAATGTGACTGCTAAAGCTGAGGGAAAAAAGAGGGACAGCGTCTGTACTGGTTTTACATGGCAAGATTTTGACAGCAGTGGGGCTGCGAGGGTGGCTTCTATGAGAAGACACCAGGGGCTGCCCCCGTGTCAGACAGAACCAGTTCCAGATGGCTCCAAAACAGACTCACCACTGCCCAAAGCTGAGCCCATCAGTGACTCCAGTGGTGCCTCTGTGAAAATATCATTAAGAAAGGGTAGAAAACGCTGCATAGCAGCTGTGAGAGAGGAGTGAGAAAAATGTGAGAGAAACAGCCCTGCAGACACTGAGGTCAGAGAAGAAGGAGGGGGAGGACGTGCTCCAGGAGCCAGAGCAGAGATTCCCCTGCCACTCATGGGGAAGACCATGGTGATGCAGGTTGTCCCTCTGCAGCCCATGTGGAGAGAGAGGAGCCCATTCTGGAGCAGGTTTTCTGGCAGGACCTGTGGCCCCGTGGGGGACCCAGACTGGAGCAGTCTGTTCCTGAAGGACTGCACCCTGTGGGAAGGACCCATGCTGGAGCAGTCTGTGAAGAACTGCAGTCCGTGGGAAAGAGACATGTTGCAGCAGCTCATGAAGGACTGTCTCCCATGGGTGGGACCCCACGCAGAGCAGGGAAACAGTGTGAAGAGGAAGTTGCAGCAGAGACAAAGCATTATGAACTGACAGCAACCCCCATTCCCCATCCCCTTGCGCCACTTAGGGGGAGGAAGTAGAGAAGTTGAGAGTGAAGTTGAGCCTGGGAAGAAAGGAGGGGTGGGGAGAAGGTGTTTTAAGCTTGTTATTATTTCTCACTATCCTGCTCTGATTTGGTTGTCAATAAATTAAATTAATCTTCCCCAAGTCGAGTCTGTTTTGCCTGTGACAGTAACTGGTGAGTGATCTCCCTGTCCTCATCTTGACCAATGAGCTCTTCATCTTATTTTCTGCCCCTGCCTTGCTGAGGAAGGGGAGTTAGAGAGTGGCACCTCACGGCCAGCCAAGGCTAACCCACCACAGCATCATAATCTTTGGGACATCCTGAATCTCTCTTCTGTTAGATAGATTTCAAAACATTTTGTCTTCCACTGCCCAGAGTGTATCCCAACCGCCATACATTAGAGTATTCTGACACCAAATTGAATATCAAAGTTTAATTTACATAGCTTTATTTAAAATGTTTTAACTTGCCTCCTTCTCCCAGTTTGGGAGAATCACATCTGAGAAAGAATCTACAGAGAACTAATATTTGTTAATAATGGTGAGCCTGCAGTCAAATCATTAGAAAGGATCAAATTTTGGGGAAACTCATGCTCATTTATACTAAGGCAAGTACTCAGAATTTGGGCTGCAAAAATCTGCCAGCAATCCTAAACCAGGAATCCATGTATGGAGATTTTGGTTCAGGAACAATCTCAATCTTTCTGCTTACTCAAAATCTCTATTACTGTCTGAAAATATATGCATACCGACTACCAGTTTAACAAATGTTGGTAAATGAAAGCTTACTTTTAAGCAATAGTAGTGCTTACTAACAGAAATCCTGTCTTAACTAAAATTAACAATGTATTTCCTCCCACTTGAGAAACATGAGACAAAATTACTGTGAAGACAATGATGTATTTCTGCATCAGCAAATGGTAGTTAAATCCTGATTTCTTCAGAAGTATCCTGAACTGCAAATACGCATGAAAACTACCAGCTGCTCTTCCTTATTTTACCTTTTATTTGTTACTATGTGATGTAAGAGTCAACATTTTTTTCATACTGTGAACAGCATCTCAACAGACCTATTTCACTTCAGGCACTTTAGAAGGCTTAGGACCTTGTAGGAGGGTTGTAGAATTTCAAATGAACAGTCATAATGCTAAATGGTTTAATAAAATACCTTCAAAAATTTCCTTCAGGCTTGAGAGACTGAAATCTGGCTAAAGAACATGACCTTGATCTTGTCAAGTTGTGCATATAAGAAAGACAGGAAAAACAGGCTGGAAGCTCTTATGCTGTATCATGGTACCAAACCTAAAATTTTTAAGACCTAACAGGACAAACTAATACTGTAATTTCCTGCTGGAAGCAGACAACTGAGGGACTGAGCTACCATTTGTTAAGAATATAAACATTTTTATATTAATAAAAGAATGTATGTTTATCGCCTCACAGAATCACCTTTACAATTCTGGAACAAGCTGGCCTAATTATAAAGGCGATTTTTCACGACAGTTTCTCCTTTACTACATCCAAACAGATCTCTATGGCCAAAATAACATATGCCAAAAGACAGGCATGATTTGCATGTCAGGGTCAGGATATCATGATCCCATTTTTCCCTATTTCTAAAAGCCAGTCCAACAGTGGAATAATATATTCCCTGACAAGAATTTTCACGTGGGTAATGCATTAATACAAATTCCCCATGATTCAGAGAAAACTAAAATAGTAAATCTTCATCCACAAAACTCCTGACAATTTGGCATTGTGTGAAGGTAAAAATACATACTCACTGGAATTCAGAGATGAGTGCTACCAGGTCTAAAACCCGATAGAGGAATCCAAAAGTTGAAAATATTTTTCTGCTACAAATCAAAGAGACTAAAGAGGCAGTGTTTCTCCAGCACACCATCAACATTTAAATATCTAAACTATTGCATTATGGATCAGTTGTTTCTAAAAACATCAAAGTTACTCACGTGCAAAAAAGACTAAGTTGCTATTAATAAACCCCGCCTGTTCTGTCAAGGATGATATAATTCTTGTTGAGGTTCAGGGGGATAGAAGAATCCTTTATTTACTCTCATGTTCAAACATTCAGTTTCACGAAAGACTGTCAATGCTTTCATGAGAGTAATACTTAACAATTAAGCTGGCAACATAATTAACTTCATAAGAGTGTGTATTTATTTCATTAACCAAATTTATGAAAATACTACTAAAGGAAAGTATTTCCTTCTTAACATCATATTTCTAAGCAATTCTGAAAGGTACCCAAACTGGTTTTACCCTTAACACTTTCAAACCATTAATTGCCTCCTACTTCACAATTTGTGATAAACATTTCAGCCCCCAGTTCCTATTTCCTCCAGCAACTTGCCAAAATCCACAAGTACTATTTTATTGAATAAATCTGAATTTCTTGCCATAAATTTTTCTTCACGAAGGTACTCTAAGGCATCCTGAGTTGCCTCTAATTCATTATGCATTAATAAAAGCCTGGCGTGAAGTCAACTTCAAGATTGCTTACACGTCAGACTACTAGAATTTCCAAGAAGCATATACACTGAGACAACTGACTACATGAAGAGTTCCTTTCCTTTACAAAGAAGTTGACTTAATCCTAAGTAATCTTTAATCAAAATCCAAGTCTGTGCTTCTAAATATATGTTTTTATTAGCCCCTAAAGAGTTAGAGAGGGAAAAAGGTGGGGGGTCCACTAATTCTGGACCAGCTGCAAGGTAGTTACGAATTAAACAGTCAAACTGTAAGGATTTTAATTTTTTTTAAAAACCTTATATATTTGTATATGTGAGGATACAATATAATAAATTTTAAAAACATCACAGTTACTGAAACTTCAGAAACATCATGGTATTTTTATTGACCAAAAGCCCAAATGTTTCTACTTTTAATATAAAAAGGATGAGAAGGACATAAATTCTAAAATAATTTTTTAAAATCTAAGTTTGAGCCTATTGTATAACTAAATAGCTAATGATAAATTGAGAATTGTTCATGCCTGAAAATACTAGTACATAAACTGTAAAACCAAGTCTTGAAATATTGCCTAGGACACTTTTTTTGCCCCCTTATTTGACAAAACAAATAATAATAGCTCTGTTTAAACAAAAGATTACCAATGGAGTTCCTATTTACAGTAATAATTACCTATTTTAACAAAAGCATGGACATGAATGTTTCCTTTCCTCTAAATGCATAAACAGTCATTGTTATGTACAAAAATAGCACATACCATACCATTTTCTTTACAAAGGTCCTAATGCTATAAAACCATTTGCAAGTCTAGGCTGTGTCAAGTTTTCCACCCCTACAGGCACAGCATCTTTCTAGGCCAGTCAGACCTACATTCCCTCCATAAAGACAATGCATAGTACGGCATTTTCTGAAGAGTGAAGTAGAGGACATGTTGAAAAGGGTGCATTTTATGTATGCAACTAGATTCCCAAAAGACAGTTGAGGTATAGTTGTAAAGTAACGCTAATGTCAGCATTTCACAACTTTTGATTCTTTAGGTTTTTCAAGTTCAAGGAATTTATAACAGGTTTTGCTGTATGATAAGTACTTACTCATATGCATATGTCTTTGTACATATACATATATACTCAGTCTCACACACAATATAAACATCAATAGTATCAACAAAGAAACTTTCAGTATAAAAGTATACATATTTTTAAGACACCCAAATTCTATTTCAGTTCATAAACTTCTGACTGAAGAGACAACCAAAGAAAACATCTGTACCTATTGGTTCCTTTATCAGCAAGGTCATGCACCAACCTATTCCATCCACGTGAGACAACATCCGTTCCCAAAGTATGAAGCAGCTGTTCTGTTAAACCATATTGTCTGAGAGCTGGATAAAATAACCTGCACTCAGATTCACGAATAAGAAAGTTGAACATAAAATAGGAGAATGAAAAACACATACGGCTAATTTACGCAGATTGGTCAGCATTTCATTTTGATCTTTAAAGCCAGTTGTATGAATTTTGCTCACAGCATCCTCTTTCTCAGTAAGCCATGCATCAAAAAGGCACTGAAAGAGAATTGGATAGAAGAGAATGAAAAGGCTTCAGTCAGGCCTTTCCTAGTGCAATTTTCTGAAGAACATTCCAATTTATAACTGCTAAAACTACTCACCTGCTCTTCTGCAAATTGCTGCCATTTACGAAGAATATCTTGCAGAAGGACCCATCGGTCTTCTGTCCATCTGCAGATGGCTGCCCACCGGTTTCCAAAGTGCTAGAAAGAAAGAAAGACACAACAGAGGTTTGCATTTGTTTACTTTTTTTTTTAACCAAGGCAATCTGATTTTCCTATGGCATTACAAATTCTTGTGAAAACACTTTCGTAATTCACTTTTTACAGTCTTAAGCCCTTAAAATATGTTGCATGTCACACTGAAATGGATCTTATCACCATTTGAAATAAAACCTAAATGGAGAGAATAGGAAAAGCAACAGAGCCAAAAAAAGATAATTTTAACACTAATCTATAGACACAGTTTTCTATTAAGTCTCTGGTACTACACTCTCAAAAACCCCTCAGTTTCAAAACTTTACAATGCCCAAAACATAACTGCTGGAAATGTAACTATGGTGGCCCAAAGATGTGATCAAAGCAAAAAAGTATCTGGTTCTTAAGTTGCACCATCAGTGCATTTGATCTAAATTCTTACCTCTTTTAAAATATTGCAGTGGAAAAACAACAACCAGCTTATAAACTAACACACCAACACAAATCCCACTGAGGTTTCCCAGATATTTGTAGCATATGCTAGTACATACGTCTTAAAATTACACAGAACACTACCTCGTTCTCTCTCCCTTATTTTAGTTGAAATCAAGCATTATTACTTTCTTTTAAATTCCTGCTAGCCTTTATTGAAAAATACCTAAGACAGAGGATGAGACTTAATACTGCTGTGATGGTGCAACATGCTATAAAACTTCTATTGCAACCATTTACAATGATATAATTATCTCTGAGCATCATATGCAAGTTATTCAGCTCCTCCCAAATAAAAAACCTTTAGAACATTTTATAAATCTGCAAGATATTCTATACTACTGCATTCTTATTTTTTCATCTACTTCAAAAGCATGTCTTGACAAAAGGAAAAATAGTTTCTTCCTTTTTTCATATTTATTTATTCACTTGATGATTCTTATGGGTCCCTTATAACTTGAGATATTCTACGATTCTATATTTTTCATATTTACATATTTTTCATAGAGATTTTAGCAAAAATGTAGTATGCAAATGGTGGATTTTTAAAACCAAGCGATTAAAACTCAAACTGTATTTTCTATCAGGAATGAAAGAATTTTATTTTGCGATGCCTAGGAAATGAAAGGTAAAATTTCTGGATACCATTTGAATTTGTGGCTTTACCAATTTTATGTCAAAGTAAAAAGTCAGCAGATACCATATTTTTAATTTAGTGAAAGCTAAAACCATAACAAATCTTGCAGACTAAACAAGTAGCTGTCATGCCATTGAGTTATATCATATTAGATATTGGCTTAATTTAGAAAAATGAAAGCTATCTCTAATCAACTAGCATAATAATGCTAATTTAAAAACATATCGATTCTTAAGCAGCTTAAATATGTTACACAGTAATACAGAGAAATATTCCTTTTCAGTCATTTACTGCATAAATACAAAGTAGCTTTTGAGGAAGTTGTTTTGTTTGTCTTTTTTAGGCTTAGTAGGATCATGATTTTGGTATATATTTGGAATTATGTAATGGGTATTTGCTTTCTTTCCTAATTAGATCTAGACAAAAAACAAGCAACTTTGCAAATCTAAGAATGTGATTTCTTTTCACATTAAAATCACATTTGGTGTTACTGTTTCCTTGCCATAAAACATAATGTGATCAAAGATCAATTCAAGCAAACACAAAAAGTTTAGGTTTTGAATGTGAATATTTCAGAAAGCTAATTTCAATATTAACAGAAACAAATACTTGCTGGTGAAATATTTATGCCCTCCACTTATCAGGAAATAGAGTACCACATATTTTACCCATTCATTTTACCCACTCATCATTAAGTAAAATTGCCAAATTGTACAACACAGGACAGTGCAGAAAATCATTCACAGCCAGCTAATCCAAATTTTCTTTTTTGTTAAAATTACTTTTTTCCTTTTATTTAAAAAAAAATCATTATTTCATAAAAAGTATTTATTAGCCTCACAGGCTAAATACTATGTATACTGTAATACCTACTCAGTAACGACTTTTCTGCAAAAATTGTATCTTGACTAATTTCATTGATTTGAAAAACTAAAAATCTTAATATAACAAAATGATGAATTATATTTAGCTTCATTTGTCCTGATTCTGATTATGTTTCCAGTTTAGCTCAAGACAGTCTCAACAGCTCCATCCTCCTTTTTCTCCAAGCCCAGAAGACAACCTAGCAGATCTGCAATATCTAGCACTCGTTCAGTTTTTTATATTCAGTTGAACTTTTTTCACCTTGACTGCTTTGCTTGCTAAGTACTAGTTCAAAAATCATAAGCATATCCTTCCTCATAGCTCAGATACGTCTAATCTGAACCCTGATCTGAAACTCTGTCCTTCCTAATAATTCCCATAATTCAGGATAATTATTATTAGTTAACTACTCAAAAACACTGTACGTGATTCAATGAAGTCATAGGAAGTGGTTTCCTGTTATTCTTTAACGAGGTCCAAGCCTAAGTACTTCATTTTCCCTATATGCCCTTTCTTCCCATTATCATAGGAGAAAAATTTCTTAATTTCTAAAATTCTACATATACAGATGGTGAGGTGAATCACATTTGGTTGGTTTGGTGCCTGATTTACAACTAAGTTTATGGATCCTAATTATGTACTGCATTTTAAAAATACGCTTACAGTTTTTACGGAAGGATTCATAAATCATCCCAAAGTTAAGCAGCAAAGGTTTTGGCACCTCTGATTTAGATTAATGGTTTTAGAAAAATCTTTTCATGACCGGCCGTCTCTCCATTGGTAATGCAGGTGTAGATCAGAATAAATTACACTGCACATATCTAACCAATAGTTCACACCTGCCCAAAATTTTGAATTCTCATACAAGTCAAACTCAAGGTCTTTGACAAGAAAAACATTTTGTTCAAACAGGATCTCTAAAAAAGAATGAATGGACTTTCATAGACTCTACATTTTTCTGAAGAAAATTTTATTCTTACAGTGTGTAACACTATAAGTTATGCAAGCTTTTATATCTCCACCTTGCAAAAGGACTTATATAATGGATATATACTTATATATACATGCATGGATGCAGAAGAAAATTTGGAGTTGGTGGAAACATACACCAATCTACACAAACAAATAACAAACTACTTACTACTAATTTAATAACAATTATTTAATTATTACTAACTAATCAATAATCAGTTAATTACATGGGATGGATAATATATTTGAGATAAACCGAAAAATCATATTTCAACAGATTAGATTTTTTTCTTCTCTTTTTAATCACTTCCCAAATACTGGTTAAAGAATATAAATATTTCTTTTTCCAAATTCTTTTCAAGGAGAACACCCTCAATATTCTCTATCAGAATACGAAGCAAGCCAAAATTAATTTGAGGTATATCACCCCATATAATACAGCACCATATTAGATACTTGAAGTAGGAATATCTACAAAGTTCAGCCTGGTTTGAGCTATAGACTCAGTCCTAGGATCATTAAATCACGGCTCCTTTTCTACCACTAACTGCAGTTCAGCACAGTTCCATATGAATACATACCATACATAACCACCTATAAATCAAGGAATCACACATAATGAATGTCCTGGTAATTGGTATACAACCATAATTTTCCTTGACGTCTGTGACAGCAATAGCAACAAGCACTCACATAGGTGTATTGTCACGTAAGTTCTCAGTTACTTAATTTCTTCATATGTATCAGCATATTGTATTTGATCACTTAAATTTAAGTCACGCTAATCATAGACTAAGCCTCAAACTCAATACCCTATCTCTACATCTATGCTACTTTTTATATCAGACTTCTATTATACTGCATTCTTTTGATGTTTTATAAATAGAGCAGTAAATCTTTTATTGACAAAAAGTATTTTACAAAAATCCTCATACCTGAGTAATTTCTAAATACCTCACATTCAAGCAGTTGCCTTTTCTTAACAATCCTCATAAAGAAATACAGTTTGCTCTCAACATCTGCAGTAACATCTTCATCAACTTGCCTTTATCACTATGAAATACCTTGAAAAATATTTTTTGTTTGCTCATCTAGAAAACACCAAAAACTCAAGAGTACAAGATCAAATATCTGGCTCTGCATTTACTCTAAGAAATGCATTGATTTGCATACTAAAAAAGTTTTGCTGTGTCAATACAAAATACTATTTGCAGCATATGATTTCAAAGAGCCACAAAACCTACCTTTCTTTTTGTCTCAATAGTTTGACAAGACATTTTATTTTAATAAAATAACAAAAATTACTAAATAACTGCGCTGATAAAAGGGTTGATACCGTGACCTGCCTTAAACCTGTTATTTCTCATGAGAGATCATAACAACCATGACACCAAGATATACTGTTTGGTCGAATAGATTTAAGACACAGTTTCAAGTCAGAAATATCATGTCAGGACTGTCTATTTATAAAGTAGATCTTGACTACTAAACCATATGGTGCTCAACTTTACCTCCTTATTCACATCAAATAGTAGTCGATGCTGTAAGTAGCCTGTGCGATGCCCGGAAACTCAGACTGCACCCAGGGTTTTGTTCCCAACACCTGAGAAAACAAGTCTCCAGAGAAACTGGCTGAATCCAGAGTAAAAAGTAAAATGCTTCCCTGCTCCCATGAAATGCCTTTTTTTACAACCCTAGCTGGAATTTTCAGAGAAATCTGCATGTAAAAGAAACTTTTTTTTTTTTTTCATTGAGAGGTCTCTGAAAGAATATTCTTTATGACGACAAAAAGCAGAAAAAAAAATATTCCTAGTCTGCAAAAAGGTCAAAGTAAGGAAACATGAGAACAGGAGAAAATGAGCCAAACCAACACAACTCTTGGGAACACTGGAGTAAATGTATAAAAAGTGAAATAATATGCCTCAAGTCTGCAACTAAATAGAAGAGGTTTTTTGAAAGATGCTTTTCTAATAAAGTAAGGCTATCCACTCCTTAAAGTAATGAGAAATAGTGGAAATACGGTTTTGTCTATATGCGAAATCAATTTAAAAAAAGAAGAAATATTTAGCACATTCACAGAATTTCTCCCCTGTAGCAATAAGCAGTGTGTGTAGTTCTTTAACATTCCTCACTTATTTTGACACATTTTTACAAGACCTACCCATACATCATCTTCAATCAAAGGATAGTACCCTGAATAATATGAATATATAATAGACAGAGTAAATTACACTCTCAGCTCCTTTCCCTCAGCAGGGGAAAAGGCCATCAAGAAGCATTTGATATATTTAATGCAGATCTCTCTTCAGCACAGACCCCGACCCCTGAAGCCTGGGGAGGGCTCTAATTTGAGCTAGCCCACAAGAGTCCTTAAGGGACCTATTGTCTGCTGGGTATAATTAGAGAAAAAACTCCCTGCCTTCATGGCTTCTGTATGTTATCAAGCCATTTCCCTGGGCTGAAGATAATTTCCCACACTTTCCTGAGAAACGAGTCACACTATTGCAGCAGATTTGCTAGTACAGTCCTCTGATCTTGCAGCACTAAATACAGATTTGAGCCTTACTCAGCAGCTGCCTTTTTGGTAAGGCTCTGGATTGAGCCTAATGGGGTCTAGGAGTTACAAGTCTAAATATTTAGTTCTCAGCAGCAGCATAAATAGATAGAGCCTCACAACATGTCACACACTGATACGTCAAGTAACCAGTGTTATGTAAAACTAGTTTTAATATTCACACTCACCTAGGCTAGCTGTAATCTCTCAGACTACCTTAGGGCAACAGCTATTTGTAAGAGAAGCACTGTAATTGTGTTTACTTTCATTTTTGCAAGCAAGGTTACCTCTTCTACAGATAATTTATTTCAGGGGACACTTTTGGCTTCTATGCCATTAACTGTCTCTTAAATAGATTTTTTTTTTTTTTAGCATATGCAATAAATCTTAAGAGCTTCTATAATGTTCCTTTGAAGTCAGTATAGATTCTTGTCATCTGTAGAGAGTTTTAAAATCTGTAAATGACCTTTTTGTGGATTTTAACATTGTTTTATACAGATGCATGCATAAATATATGCATTATATACATATATATTTATATCTATGAAAATATTTCAGGAATCACCATCTCAACCCATTTCAAAAAGAAAGGCATAACTGAATGGCAGCTGGTTGGAAAATGCAGCCTTGACTGTTACATGTCAATAATGCTTCACTTTCTTCTAAATCTGATCCTGACCAGTATCTCACTCAGGCAGCCTTATTAAGCTCTTTTGTCTGACAGTGCATGCTCTTGTTTTGTTCTACTTTAAAAGTCAGACTGGCAGATACAGAACCAAGCTTTGAACTTTGCTCCATTGTGCTTTTTGTCAAATGCTCTAACGGTTGTGCCTGCCAACACATTGTATCTCCCATGCTTATATTCAGTTTGCAAGTGACGTGAAACAAAAAATAAAAATCCAAACAATCTTTCTGTACACTCAGAAAAGGAGATGTAACATTTTGCTAGGACAGTAGGTGGACTGTGGTAAGTCAGTTCTCCTGGGCATAAAAGTATGAAAGTTTGCACACCTCCCTAACACCCTAAACGCCATAGCTTTACACCTGCATTTTGTTTTTATTAACATCTGTAATACTGCTACATATTCTGTGACTTCCAGAGCAAAGGGAATATTGAACTTTTCTTTCAGATTCTTCTCTAAGACAGTGTGATTCAAGGAGGGAACTGAACACCCTGCGCCCTCCTCAGAGCATGCCTATGCTGCAGGGTACGGTGCCTTAGGAATTGCCTTACTGGCATCTTTCAAGGAATATACTTTCTCAATTACAGTAATAATTGAGCATGCTTTATCTCAATAACAGGTGCCTTCTCCACTAGTACAGTTACAAATGGTGTATTTCCATTGTGTTCCATTTACAGTCGTCATTCTTTATGTTTCTTTAATGGTGTAAATGTATTACAGTAATGTCTGAGTTCTATTTCAGGTTGGATTCCAATGTGGGTCAGCCACAGAAGTTGCGCAGGATACAAATGGTACCTTTGCAACTAGTGTAATAATAGGGGAATGCAGCTGTATCACCTGATGTGCTCTTAATTGTTCAGATATCTTTCTGAAGATGTGAAATTAGATTAAATGTCCAATAATCTACCAAACTTTCATTTGTTTTCCACACTATTAAAAAATCTCAATTGCATGTCTTCTAATTCATGAAGTGCAGTAAATATCAAATACCTTTAATAATTTTTCCTTTTTTTGTCATAGTTTACCATAGGCCTCTTTGCAAGAACCTACTGTTTGCCAACATAGAATAATATCCTGGTTGAACCTTCTCCCATTCATTTTTGTATTTCATTTCATTTTTCTTCCTCTTCTATTCAAGATATTTTCCTAGTTTAGTTTAACTTCTGGAACCATGAGCTTGCAAGGGATCTGCTTTATTCCACTGAACAGAGTACAAGGAGCTGGCAAGAAATTCTGGAAGGTTAAGACTGTCTTGAGCAGGTACACCACAGTTCTGACACTTAAGATTAATTTAAAAGGAAATAATAATTGACAGATCAGTAGAGGCTGCATTGTTACCTTGGCTGGGTTGTGCTCCCTGAGTGACTGAGAAGTTGCAGTAAAGAAAACTGAGAGTTATTTTTGAAGTGGCAGTGCTCAGCATCTTAGCCAAACATGTACTACACACTGTAAATTCCAGACTAATTACTGATTTACTGGTATCGGTACCCAAATCAGCGAGATTCAAGAGAGCACACAGATATCTGTCTGTGCTACAGCTATACCTTCCAGCTGAAGGTATTGATAGCTTCTTTAGAGAAACCTTGGGCTTTAATGATTCAAAAACCAGAAACCTTTTTCTTTTCTTGGGCAATGAAGCAAAATGAAAGAAAATTACTTTCTTCTTTCTGAAAGAGAAAAATAGAAGGAATCTTGGTTTTAGTACTGCCACACTTCTTGAGCAGAGACCCTGGAGATCTGACCACCAACACAGGAGTATCCTTCTTAATTTCAATCAATGTGTCTCAACACTAATTATCCATTTAAGTTCATTCAGAAATTACAGTAAGAGCATTGCAATATAAATGATACAGTAAGAGCAACTTTTTAAAGATGCGAGTGAAATATTAAACTCTCTTATAATAAAAGCTAATATTTGACAAATGTTTATAACATCTTGGCTGCTAGCTTTATCAGAAATATATCTCCAACATGTCATTCTTTTAAGGATACTCAAGCAATTGTATTTAGAAAATAGAATATATGGAAGTTTTTGTCTGTTGATTGTTTAGGCTTTGGGTCAAAATGCAATTTAGAACAGGTTTGGATTGCAAGGATGTTGCTGCTAACTTATCCCAATTCCAGTAATCTAGGAAGCCTTGTCATAAGAATCCTAAATGATAAACCATTGTAAAAAACACGTGTACTGAAGAGGATATAGACTGAAAGAGAGAAATGAAACTAAGGACAGACTGAGATGATTCCCTTCATTTCCTAGGAAACGTGTCCACGAGAAACTAATGGGAAAGAAATGATGACTTTCTCTCAGGAAGTGTTTTAGAAAAAACAGGATGTTTTTTCTAAACACCACACAGCCGTTTGCTCACTCCCCCCCCCCCTCACCAGTGGGATGGGGGAGAGAATCGGGGAAAAAAAGTGAAATTCGTGGGTTGAGATAAAGACAGTTTAATAGGACAGAAAAGGAAGGGAAAATAATAAGAATAATAATGATAAAAGAATATACAAAATAAGTGATGCACAGTGCAACTGCTCACCACCTGCTGACCGATGCCCAGCCAGACCCCGAGCAGCGGTCGCCGCCCCCCAGCCAACTCCCCCCAGTTTGTATACTGAGCATGATGTCACATGGTATGGAATATCCCTTGGGCCAGTTTGGGTCAGCTGACCCCCCCTCCTCGCTTCTTGTGCACCTCCAGCCTTCTCAGTCGGCAGAGCATGGGAAGCTGGAAAGTCCTTGACTTAGTGTAAGCACTGCTTAGCAACAACTAAAACATCGGTGTGTTGCCAACATGATTCTCATCCTAAATCCAAAACACAGCACTGTACCAGCTACCAGGAAGAAAATTAACTCTATCCCAGCCAAAACCAGGACAGACCATCCTCAGAAATATATCCTGAGATACATCCAATGCTACTAGCAGTTCTTCTTCAACCGTATCAACACTTAATGCCACTGATTGATAGTTTTTTCTCTGAGAGGCAGAAGTTTAGTTGTTACCTGAAGCTGCTCTTCCAGTGCAGCAGTAGCTCTGTCTCCACTGTTTTCATCCACCACCACTACCATATGAGTTAGAGAATTCACCTTGACTTGTTCCTGTTCCAAATCTTCTTGAAATGCCTATAATTAAAGCATATGTGTTAGAAAATATGTTCCAAACTAAGAAAATGCTGTGTGTTTGGAGTCCCACTGACCGATTAATGTGTATAACTAACCAACTATGAGAACTTTATAATCCTATTGCAGTCAATACTAAGTAATTTAAACTTATTCTGTTACCTTAGCATATATATCCTAACATAAGCATATTGGGCAGATTTCCATTCCTTTCACAAAAATAGCTTACTGTTACTCACTCACAAGTCCTAACTCTTGATACAATATTTCAGACTGAAAATTCCGCTTGAGAAAGCATTTGTTTAGTTGATGTAGTTGACATAGATATCAGTATAGCATGTATACATACCAATAGTCTGCAAACTTTAAATAGCCACTGGATTAGATTTTGCACTTGATATTAACATATTAAAATATTTTAATTTTGCAAAAGTTATAAAAATATTTAAAATTACATAGTTTTTCATTAAACAACCACATACTATCTTCAGCTTGGCACTCCTACAACATTAATAACAGGATGAAAGTGCTCAGGAGATGACTCAAAATTAGGAAACACATGCAGCATCCTTGTTTCACTTACTGCAGAAACCAGAAAACAAAGTGAGAGAGGCACTTTATGATTTCTGAATGTCTGAGGAAAAACTTTCGTGCCCTTTTAGTTTTGGTACCCAGTTCCAGTTGCAAGCTGCAATAAAACTGAGGACAATCTTTTGCTGAGAAATAGTAAACTGCTAAAAGTGAAGAAACTTCTCTCAAATCTGCACAAATTGATATTTGAATAATTCCTAACCTTGCCTAATTTCTACAACTCTTCACATCTCTCTGGCCCACCCACAATTTCCCAGGCTTCATGTAATAGATCTAATCAATTGTTCCCTCCCTCCTCACAGGGGACAGAGAAGTGCAATGGGAAGTCTAGACATATCACTCTTCAGATGGTGGTTTACAGCATACTCACTGTACACTTAAACTACATCACAAAAAAAAAAAAAAATCTGAGGAACTGTAAGGTACTGTAACACCTTAGTAACACCCCCTTGGTGGGTTTTAGCGTCTCCTCTTACCTTTTGTTTTTTTTCCTTCTCACTTGCTGTGAAAGATGGAATCCCTACTTTGCTATACTTTGTTAACAAAACCAAAACCAGCCCAGCTCCTGTCAGGCACTAGGGAACTGAGCAGCCAGACCTATTTGCTCCTTCCTTTGCTGAGATGCAGCAAGAGGTGACAAAGATGGAAAAAGGAGGAGCTAAAGAAGCATTGGTACTGAAACTTTAAGCCACAGAGAAGGCAATATTCAATTTCTTTTCATAATTTTTGTTACCTATCTCCAGCTTTATATTAGTGTATTAACAACCAAATGTACATTTTTAACACCCAATAGTTAACCACTGTTTTACATTACTGGGTTCTGTGTTGTGTTTCTTAAATAAAACTTGAAAGAACCCCTCATCCCACTCCCCTGAAAAAAACCAAGGTATCCAGGACCACATCCTGCCTGACACACTTTTTAGGTGTCTATAACTGGCTTCAAACCAACGGAAGAATGTGGGAAACCAAAGTCCTGGATTGTGTCCTCAATACTTCAGCAGAGTGTGTTCTAGTGATTAGTAAATATATAGTATGATCGTTATAGTCTGAAAAATAACATAGCTAACCACATATGCCTTGTCACAACAGAAACATTGACTGTATCGCAAACTATGCTGAATTTCACCATACCAATTTTTCTGCTGCTTTTTCAATTAGTGTAATTCACTTAGGTATGAGGAACAAGCCCTTGGTGAAGATTAAGTCATGCATTTTAAACTGCTTTGGTAAAAGATCTTACTTTTATTTGAAAATTAATAAATAAAATATAATGTGGCTATAGGCAATAGGAAAGGAATTCACAGACTACTTTGTTTTTAAGACATAAATTCCTTACCCTAACACATTTCAGAGTTTTAATTCTTTCATGGGCATAGCCTTCGAGCCAATATATTTATAAGAATCCTCCTTTTTCTGACTTTCATGCCTGTGATTACCATTTGCTTCAGAGAACTAGACTATAAAGTAATTCTCAAGGACTGTGAAGTACACCAAATTGTTAGAGCAATCCTTGGAATTCAGACTTCTCAACATTTTATGACCCAACACTTGATCAAGGAAGAGGAGGCAGAGCACTCATGGATAAGACTGTATAACACAGCTTGCTTCCCACGGGTTCAGTCCCCTCTTTCAGTCATACGACAATAAATACATTGCTCTGTAAGCCTACAGCCAGTGAGAAGGTGACTTATTTCCTGATTAATGGGTATCTGAGAGATGGCATCCCAGAACAAAACCAGAGTTAACAATGCTCTGCAAGTGCAGGATTGGAGGGCACTTTGGAAGTGGGAGTCTCACACACAGTGTGAAAGACTTGAGAAGTCAGGGAACTGATGAAAACAGAAAGTTGAGTCATTTTCTAATCCCCAGATTCAATTTGCCCTGAGCTAACGGGTTGTTCTTTATAATCCAAGTGTCTATTTTTACCATGAAATTCACTGGTGACAATCGTTTGTATACAGGAGCTTGTTGAAACAGGAATTTATTGAGAGCAGTCTCAAGACTAGAGTATGCTCTGTTCAAATCATTTAAATTGAAGTTTCTAACAAGTCCTCCTGAGCTTGTAGAGATAGCAAATTTTCAGGGACTTAAAATGTAAGATGGATAGAGATGTTGATGTATGGGGATAGCAACAACAGAAACTCCTAAAAATCCACGGTTCGTTTAATTCCTATCAGATAACTACTTATGCGACTCTGACATAATCTACTTCAAAGTGAACAAAAATACCTACTTAGGGTATCCAAGTACCCAAAGACAAATCCACCCCTGATATTTGAACAGTTAGGAAGTGTCTCATTTTACCTTTGCAATTAATCTGAAGTACTGAAAATCCTAACACTAAAGATTTTCCATAGTTTCTGATGTTTTCATAAAAAATTAAAAGGCTCAGCCTTCCAGAAAAAAGTACAAATACCTAAGCAGCTTAGAATTTTTTAGAAAGTTACTGAAACTATAAAATCTACTAACTATAAATTATATAATAATAATGTGGAATAATTCAAAAAAATCAGTTCAATTAAAAGCACATTTTTGCTTAATTACAAAATTTCTAATATAGTATTGTGTTTAGACAGCTCAATAGTCCTCAGATTTTTACTGAAAAGCAGCTTTCTCCCTTTATAAAATTATAAAGAAGGGATACTTGCAACAGCAGACAAAATACATAAAACACTGCTGCAAAGACCAATAGTTCTTTACTGAAATGTTTGACTATTAGTCCAAAATATATTGACTATGCCAGATTTCTTACCAGACCTGTGTACCTTGCTAGTGACGTAAAATCTTCTAGAGTGCACCTCTATTTCAGTATACTCAGAAAATTTTCTGTACTATCAAGATACTAACCTCATATACTACTGAACTAAGTAGCATGCTGGAAAGCATGTTGTGTGCTTTCTCTGGTCTCAGTGATGGGTGCCGTTCCCAATACACCTTACTGAATGATTTTTTTTTTTTTTTCTTTTTTGTTACAGCAGCCAGCAGGGAAACCGAAGTGTTAGTCACAAAAACTCAAGATCAATATTTTGAGACATCATTAAGAAAAAAGTAGAACAAAAGAAATCAAATGTATGGAAATTATAAGTAAAAGGGGGATAGATAACATGAAATAAATAGATTAAAAAATAGTTACTTCTGAACAGATAAAGAGGGAAAGTCAAAATGATAAAGGTAAAGAGGAGAGGGAGACAGGATGGCAACAAACCAAACCTATCATCTTTGCTGAAGTCTGTTTAATTTGAAATAATCTTTGCCTTTTATATAACTTCTGGTTCCTCCCATCAATTTCTACAACATTGTTTCTGAGATGTCCAGAGTCATGTGAGACTAAGAAAAATTATGGGGGGTGTTGGTTTCTGCTTTTTTGTTTGCTTATTTAATAATGAAGCAATAACTGTGCTATTAAAATTGTATTGTTTTAACCCTTGTTATAGAAGGTAGCTTTGCTGCATACAATATATAATAAAATTATCTGAAACTTTCACACAATACATGAAAGAATGGAAAACATCTTGTTCTTTGACTTACGAATAAGACAAACTATACATGAATAGAATTTTAATTCAAGGTAAAACCATAACATTTTCTTTCCACCTTATTGACTAAATTGTCCCTTGTACAGAAAATAGATTTGAAAAGTAATACACAAAAATAATGTTGACTAACTCATCACACCAAAAATGAAGAACTAGTATGCTGGAGAGGTAGACTTCTGCATGTCTTCACTCAGAATATTCGAATACAAGCTAAATACCCATTTTTCTCAATATTAGAAAGAAACAGCATAACGAGACTGCATAAATAAAAGGACTACATTTTACATTAGTATTCGAATACAAAATGCATAGAAATAGGAACAAAGTTATTCGAGTCTTAGTACTCATGTATTCAAAATCTTTCAGGTTTCTTTCTCTAATTATCATTTCATAATTACCTGCTGTCTTTTTTTAAAAAGAAAATTTAATGTCAGAATACATGCTTAGCTAGCAAACCCACATACTGTAATGTATTGTCTCCTCACAGGGCAAGCACAGATAGCACAAATAGCAGCACTAGGTGTAGAATTTGTATTCTTCTTCAGTAGCACTCCTTAATCAGAATGCAGAAAAATCACCTTTAACACAGAAGTGGATCATACAGTCTTTTGCAGCTTTTGATCTCTTTTTTAAAAAACTGTAAAAGCTGGTTTCAGTTTGAATTGTTTTTTCAGGATGATCTGCCCTCTAGAACCTGGACTAGCACTGACACAGGCCATCAAGCATCAAATGTTAAAATCTCTCAAGATACTATGGAACTGAACTGCTTTGAACCACTGATGTAGAAACATTAACAGGTTATCACAGTAAATCTCCATGACCTCACAAATCATCTCAGTTTTCTATACTTTTCTGTGTCTCCCTATCATCATCACCATGTGTCATGGTATGTATATAAATGTATTTTAAAATTTAAATTAATATGAAGCCAGATAATTTAATCCAGTAAATGAAACAAAGCTATTACACAAATTATACCATCTCTCTCTTTTTAGATCTTAATTTTTCCAATTAAAGAATTACCCTAATGGAATGTGGAAAAAATTTGGCCAAATTCTCTCTTACACTCCATTTATTAGTTTGTTATTTTTCATTAATTGAAATACATTACTAAAAAGTATTTTCTACAGTTAGAAACTAGAGTCCATTTTATAGTGCTGTACAGTTACATATTCAGAGTCCCAGGAGCCCTAACAAGATTATGCAGTCTAATCATGACTACTGCATCATTGCTACTACAGGATGCAAGGAAAAAAAATGCAACACGCAAAAAGAAGAAAACAAAGGTATTAAAAAATCTGATATATTCTTATTGTACTGTGTAATGAATGGATGTTACAGTTGCTTCGCATATTCTAGTATATTTTTTCTATTTTAAAAGGAAGTTATTTTTTTTACATCAGGATAAAAGTCAGAGTTGTGATAAAGTAACTCTACAAAAGCTTGTTAATTGTACAAAACAATCAATATTAAACGAAGATTACATATTACTTTGCTATGTTCTAATGGCAGAAGTAGAGCTTTTAAAATGTCAAAAAGTCAAATTGTTTTTTATGCCTTTGGAAGCATACCATAGCATACCTTATGCTCTTCTACTTGACGCTTTAGGTCCTCTAGATCTGGACCTAAGGGCTCCAAATCGATTTTCTTTGTCCTTTCCTCTGTTTTTGTCAGCCAGTCAGCTAACTGGGCTAGCTGTTGATTCTGCAGATCCATTAGGATTTTATGTAAACTGTAAAACAAAGAAATAATAATTTTAATTTATACATGAAAGAAAACAACAGGCAGAAGTATCTGCCCTGCATACTTGTAACTGATTTTTATGAGGCTACATCCCAAGCCAGAATAAAAAAAATACAATTTCAAAAAGGTAACTGAAAATTTGTTGCAACAGTTTTGAATTAGGCAAAATGTTTTGAAACTTTTTTTTTTAGAACCTCAGTACTGCATATAATATACTGTCTGTTAAAGTTTTGGCCTCCAGTTGCATTTCTATTAAAGCTGTTTGGAAGTTCAAAATTTCTACTATCTGGTTTCTTAAAGCTTGTATTGTCTACTACAAGTACTTTGAAAAGTGCTCAGACAGCTGCACCTACCAGGCTCCCTCAAATTTAGGATATTAAACAGAAGAGAAGCTATTATTAAATTTTCAGTTATCCAATGGAGAACGCTCTGGAGAATTAAACAGGAAATACTTCAGTTTTGCCTAAACAAAGTATTTTGATAGCTCCAAAATGATCTGTCCAGAAATCCATTATAAATCCTTCACTTATACTTGCCATCTTTAGAAATTCTCCAAAGTTTCCTAAACAAAATCTTCATCTTACCAGAAGTATTTTTAAAATAATGTGTAAACTATTGCTGTGATGGAATTACAAGTAGTTATTTGTATTACCCATCTCTCGCATAACATACAATTTTTAACTTTACTTAGATTTGACAGACAAAAGTCACTGTCCTCAGTCACACTGAGCTTGGTGAAACCATTGTATGTTCTAGTGTGTTACTTACATCTCAAGCACAACCCTGACAGCAAAAAGTTAGTTAACTACTTTCAGAACTTAACTTGGAAATTTGAAAACCTGAGTTGAACTTTCAGACTGGAGAAAACTGCCATCTAAGAAAGATGGCACAGTCCTACTCTACTCCACTTGCTTGTCAGTTGACTTCTTGTTCGCTTCTCTTCTTGAAAATGTAGCCCAAATTAGAAAGCTATTGTAAATTTTGTCTCTCTGTGACCAACAGCACCTAGAATTGCCCATCTGCACACTGACATTTCCCCCCCCAGGACATTTTAAATTAACAAAACATAAGTACATTTTCTTCCACAGCACCTGCAGTATTGCAGACTGGCAGAAGTGCAATGTGAGCACACTGCTCCAGACAAGTGCAAGAAGTCCATGACCAGGTAGGCAACTTAAGAAATGCTCACACAAATCCAAACATACAGCTTTCTGTCACAATTTTAAGGTATGCTCAAGTAAAGCAAGTACTTCTGAGTTTGTCTAAACAATTTTGGATTTTCCCAAAACAGTTTGAACAAACCCAGAATTGTATAATTTTGAAAATCTATGGCTAAATATGTCCAAAGTAAGCATCATTCTGTATTTTCCCAGACACACCTAATAGTTTTCAAACTAATCACCACAAAAGATTGCATTGAACGTGTAGAAAATTACTTTTTGGTACACATTGAAATTCTTCTGAACTACCAGGATTTAATATCTGTCAATGTCATGCAGATGTAATATGTGAAATCCCATATCTCATTTGTAGCCTGTTCATATTTTAAGGCATATGTCTGAAACTTCAGCACTTCTGTTGTTGGTTGTTATTTATTTTATTTCCTACCTTTTTTGAGAAAAACATTTCCTTCCAGCTTTGAATCTTTTCAAAATGAGCATTTGGTCTCTGATGAAATATTTATATAATTAGTATTTGCTATTTATATAGTTAAAAATAAGTACTGTATACACAATATTAACTCATATTGTAAAAAAAATCACTAAGTTTCCAGTGCTATTTGATGCTTTCTTTGTATATACCTCAGCTAACTCATACTCCATTCTTAGATGCTATTCCTCATTTTCTAAGCAATCCTTGGGATCACCTATAAATTCAGGAATGCAAAATACTCTGAATCCTGTGTATATACTGTCACATTTTATACTCAAGGGCAGAGCTGCCATTTAGAAGGACCTAGACAGGCTGGAAGGACAGGCCAAAAGGAACCTTACGACATTCAACAAGGACAAATGCAAAGTCCCACACCTGGGAAGGAAGAACCCCTGGAATGATACAGACTGGGGACTGACTGACTGATGGAATTCCAGCACTAAATCTAACTGAACTTCCATCACTCTGCTATTGTCTTTCTGTACCTGAACTGGCCTTTGCTTTAAAAAGAACACGGCATTAGATGAAAGGCCTTCTCAAAATTAACTTTAACATGTTTATGCAAATAATAAATTTAGTATTGGTAAATCTTTGTTAAATAAGCATCCATTTTTTTTAATCGAACAGAAGTTTAACCAGATAACACAAACACATAGACTTCAAACACCCCAAAAGTAACAGGCAACAAGAATGAATATTTTCAAACAGGGGTTCAAAAGGAATTATTTAAAAATGCCTAAGACTTGGGTATTTTAATCATAAAAACTTAGCTGTTACAAAAAGAAGCTGTTTGTACTTTTTTTTTCCTTAGGGCAGCCAACAACACTAATAATTTATCTCAGGATTATCACTTGCATCTGGATAGATTAAAAAAAACAAAATTGGCTGAGGACTTCTGAAACAGAAGTAATCAAGTAGTATTAGTAACCATAGGAAGACAAGCCAAAACAGTTTCTTGAAACAGGAGTGCTAATGGAGAGAAAATATGAAAGGCAGTCTGGGAAACAAAGAAAGAGTGCAAGCTATGATCAAAGGAATCCTGAGGAGTACATGGACATGAAGCATATCTTCTAGTGCAGAGCAGCAGATACAGAAAAGGGGAGAAACTGCAGGCAAACACCGTGATGAGCCAACTTTATGGAAATAAAGACTTGCAAACAAATTTTAAAAAATTAAAAGTTTGTTTTGAAATAAGGTTTTAGTTACACCTGTTTCTTGAATGGTACCTCACTGGTCCCAGATGGCACTGAGACAGTATCAGGTGTTACACTTGGAGCTCTGTGAAGCTACGCTACTTTCTAGAAACAGCAATAATTTTTAAAGACTCCAGATGGTAGCTCTTGGAAGGAAAGGACCAAAGAAAACAAATCACATGAACAACTACAAGCAGGAACTGAAACTTCAACAGAACTTGAGAAACTGAAGAAAAAAAAATGGTTCCAAGAATTGGGAAGGGCTCCATTAATCCAAATCTCTAAATAGTAGATATCAAACAGTAATCTTTTTCTGTGTTATCTCTCTCAAGATTTTTTTTCTAAGAACAGAGTGTCATGGATCTTCATGATGTACTATGATTTCAGTTTTTTTTAATGGAAATCATGTGTTAATTATTTATCAAAATGACCAGAAGATACATGTAGTGTCTTTTCCACTCTAATCTCTCTCTTTACAGAAAGAGTACAGGAAGTTGATACCCAGCTTTATAACCCATGGTTCACAAGGGATTAGCTATCTCAAATCTGAGTCAGTCCTTCTTCACTTTCAAGTGTCTATTTTATTGTCTTACTTGATGTTCTAAACCAAGGTATTATAAATATTAAATACAATGCTTCATCCTAGAGATAATTTTTTTAGAGATAAAT
Source organism: Pygoscelis adeliae (assembly GCF_000699105.1). Lineage (NCBI taxonomy): Eukaryota > Metazoa > Chordata > Aves > Sphenisciformes > Spheniscidae > Pygoscelis > Pygoscelis adeliae. The sequence continues at coordinate 2,219,883 of NW_008824196.1, forward strand.
GAAATAAATGGTCTAGAAAACCTGCTAAAGAGAATTTTATTTAAGAAAACCAAGATATGATGAAATAAATACTTATTATATAGAATATTGATACTACTCCAAAGCAAGGAACATAAACTTGAAAATGAAATAAACACAGAAAATAATTTAGTCACAGTTCATTCATAAGCAAAAGAATGTTTCTTGTTTCTTCCCGTTCTCCAGGTACTTTCTGGTTTTCAAATTACTTCTATAAACATCTGATAGAGGTTTTAGTACTTATTTATATACCTCAGGAGATTATAATAATCTTTGCTTATGGTATGGCCCTCATAAGTTTCAAATACAAAATACTTTTCCATTGAATTGAATGTGTTTTAATAGTTGTGGAATTCTCCATAAAGTGGTAAATTGCATTACGTTTTCCTCTCCAGTGGTTCATTTATCACCCTGAGATGCTTTACTATAGAGAATCCTATCTGGGGAAGGGCAGGAGGAAGAAATGAAAAAACAGGCTATTTTCCTTCAGCACGTTAATGTATTGCTTGCTAGAAGAGTGAAATGCTTTCAATACATAGTGAATACATGGGAAATCGAATTTGGGCTACTTTTACACAACGGCATTACTGTATTCCAAACTTCCTCTGATACTCTGACCTCCTGAATCACTTTTCATAAGACCCTTTCACTTTTATAGTACCCTTTATCAGTGTATCTTTCTCCTCTCTTTGTTGCTTCTTTGCTTTTGTTTCCCCTGTGCTGTAAAGTGTGCTACCTCTTTTTACATTTCCTATTACCATTACAACAGAAGATAGACAGCCTTGCTGTTCTCATCTTCACAAAAGCCATCTCTGGATAAACATTTCACTGTTGCCTTAAAGACTAGATTACAGCAATGTGCTCAGAAGATTATGCTTTAAACTGAAGTAGAAGATAGATCCTGAGAGTTTAAATTGCGTATAATAACTCAGAAATATATTACATTGTGACACGAAAGCTGTTCATAACCCTCCAGCTGGTCCCTAAAACAAAGGGGTTTGACCCAATAGGTCAAAATTAGCCATATCTAAGTACATCACTCCTGAGAAATCTTCTCTTGCCCTAACACAAATTTCATTGAATTTATGACAGATTTTTTTGTATAAGAAATTAAATAGTAGCACAACATTCTCTGTGAAGCCCTTATCACTTTATGTCTTCCACTGATTTCATATTACCTGAGTATGACATGCTTCAGAAGATAATAGATCATTCAATTCCCCGAGCAACGACCTATAGCTGCACCTGGGAGATAAGGTTAACAGTTGGTGCTAAAGGACATTTTAGTTGGCACGGTACCACTCATAGAGGTGAGGTTGCTACTTGCATGTGTTGATTTAAATGAAAATAAATATGGCAAACAAAAACTACCTACAGTAAAGTATCGTTGAGTCTTCTCTCCAAGAAAATAATATAGCTGGAGGAAGTTAGGTTGAAACATCTGAAACCCATCAACAATTTTATAGACTGTCAAAGAAAGCTAGAATAAAGAAAACAATCTCAAAACTCAGTAACAAGCTGAAAAGAAAACAAATGTTTAGAATTACTAAGAACATATTGCAAAAAAAAGAGAGCAATGTTATGCGATTGCTGAAAATCACAGTTTGTCCTTTAATATTGTGGGCAATTCTGGTCCCCTCAACTCCAAAAAGCTAAGGTAGAACTGGAAAAAGCTCAAAGAAGAGCAAGATGAATAACCAAAGATATATATTTACGGAGACAGCAAGGAAAGATATACGCTGTTGACCCCCACTTGTAACATAGTATCTAGAGGGAATCACTTAAGCTACCAATGACAAACAAAGAAAAAGAAGCCATTCCTCAAAAAAGTAGCACTCGTATTGGGTAAGAGGCCTGTGAAATTCACTGCCAAAGGCACTAACAGGTCCAAGGGGATATTGAATAAATAGATGGAAGAAAAACAAAAATCAGCAGCAGGTTACCAAATACACAAAACTGCTTCCATCTCAGGAAGTCACCTCAGCTGAAAACAACTCCAGGTTGGGAGAGTTCTATGGAGAACTTCATAACATAAGACATGCAGTATTAGGTCAGAGCAATGATCCATACAGTCCAATATTTGGTCTCCAGAGCAATGGGCCCATGCAGCCCAATATTTGATCTCCACCAATGGCAAAAGGTGATGAGAAGATGCTGCTCCAGAAGATCATGTTATCTCCCCTAAAGCTTATCTTTTCTTGTTCTGTTACAGTCAGGATGCTGTGCTGGACTATTGGCCTGACTTCTAGAGATATTCAGCTTTTATTGAAATCACATTCGCAGAAGTCACTTTCCAGCTGTACTGAAGGAACAGACAGAAGAGTTTCTCAGTACATGTTCACTGGGATTTTCTGAGAGAAAAATTAAGACCTCAGTAGAAAGATTTTAATGAAGTCTACCTAGTTCAAAGTCCCTTAAAAGCCACCAGGGATCTCAGATGCAGGTTGTTTGCCACTGCATTTATTTAGTCCTACTGTAGAGAATGGCTATATTCTTCAGTAATTAATACTGCTTGGCTATAAACAAGCTCCTAGAGACAAACAATTAATTTTAAAATTTCCGCTGGATTTGACTTAGTATGATAGTTGGTAATCTTCACCATTGGTCCCCTTTACAGAAAGGCCAGTAGGCATACAAAATTCCTCATGACAAAGTAAGACTCAGTCACGAGTTTGAAACAGAGTTATTGTATCAGACAGGGATTAAAAATATCCACATAAAATGAAAAAAGAAGAGAGGCTGAGAAAAAGAAATGTGAAAGATCAGGTAAGTAACAGATATTTTTTTAAGATAAAGAAGGCAACTCACACAAAAAACACCTTCAATAACTTTTCTGGTTTAACGACTCTGTATCCTGCAAAACAAATTACTCCACTGTGGCACAATCACAAGCTCTTACTTTTATGGGGTTTCTTATACTAGGTAGCACTGTGTAAATTAAAATTTTAAAATAATACATAGAAATCTTAAAAATGCTTCAAAGGCTAATGTGACTAATTAATAGATCATTTTTCCACTTTTAATTGTATTTCTACTTGAAACTATAGGACTTGCCCTTTTTTGAATAATGTAATTTGTCCTCAGATAAAACCATGACAATATTTCCTGGAAAGCTAAGCTCCCACTTACTATTTTTATAGGATCAAGTTTTACAGGTCTTAAAGATTTGTTTCCCTTTTCCTTTCGTATCTCAGTAAAGATTCTCTCCTTCGTAGCTAAATATGGTGTGATACTTGTTGAAACAATCAGAAAAAAGTAAGGTAAGTTATATAAAATTTGGTTAAAATGTTATTAATGTCCAAGTTGTTGACAGCTGCTGATTTGTGTGGCTTCCAGTCTCAAAACAACATGCAAGCTTAGAAGTCACTACACATCAAATTTCGGGTTAAACAAGAACTGAGATGGAGTTTTGTTTGCAGTGAAGTGAAAGAAAATCCCAACTATTAGTCAAGTTCACGATTCTTTCAGGCAATCTCCATATATATAATTTTACCTGACATATTACTTACTTGCTTTGTTTTTCCATACTTGCTACCCTGAGACTTTCCCATCGAGAATTAAGTAGATTCATTTGTTCTTGGATTTCATTCTCTTCATCATCTGAAAGTTTTCCAATCGTTAGAAGTTGACTTCCAACTTGCAAAACGTTGCCAACACGTCCTTGGTGAGCTGTTAATTCCATCATAAAACCCTGACAATAAAAATAAAATCCAGTTTTAAGTTTGATTCTTTGGAAGGAAAGAACAGACTTTGGAGAAATATCTTCAATTCCACCACCTTCTAAACCTGATTTTCAACTTTGCTTTTTATTTTTTCAACACCTCCCCAAACCTTGTAACACAAACCAGAAAAAACACTTTCACTTTTTGGATAGGGCACAGTCTCCAGTACTACCTTTAAATTCTCCAAATCAAAATTAAAAACAAGAAAAAGGAATAAAATAAACTAGAAATATCCTTGGTTTGTATTTTTGACCTTATTATGGGATACAAGCAGATAAATGTCTACTAAAAGATTAGTATAAACATATACCTCATGGGTGTGAAATTGTTCTTTAACAACTTCTACGTCATTGGATATATCTCCTTGTGCTTGTAATGCATCTTCAGCAGAGAGAAGCCATGTGAGTACTTCTTCTAAAGCAGTTTGGTAGTTTTCAAGATCCATTTCAGACCCCATCCTCATGGTGCTAAATGTCTTTTCTTCAACAGTTTCTAAAAACTGATCAAACCCAAAGTTTTAAGAGTAATGCAAATAGCATCTGCTCAGACAGTTCTACAAAGGAATAAATAGAATACCATTGTCTTGTATAAAAAACCCAGCTTTTATAAAACAAAAAAATATCAGATGGCTAATGTGTGGAAGTACTTATTAGTATAAAATCAGTTAATTGAGCAAGATCAGATAAGATTGAGGGAAATAAAAAAAATCTCAGATTAAATTAGATATTTTACACTAGAACTCAAAATTCCTAGCAACTATTCTGAACAGTGACAATATTTAAATTATACCTGTAGAGTGCTGTTATAATTGTTTTCCAATAAATAGTCTGATTTTTATTTCTAGTTTACTGTTTCTTATTTAACTATTTTCTCTTGGAAATGAGAGATAAATTTATTTCCCACAGCAGCTAGTAAAATTATATCATCAAAAAAGCAGTAAGTTGCGTGCTGACATTGCAGAGAAGCAAAGGAAAACAGAATATAAAAACCAACCCTTTACACTACATGCAATACTAGGCTTGAACAATCCATAGACACCCATGTTGTTAAAACCATTCTAGAAAGTTGAAAAAGCTCAGAAATCTCATGCCAAATTGTAACTTCTTAAAAACAAACAGAAGTGCATTACTGTTGATTTCTCTTTCCCACAAAGACCACCTTTATATTTATACTTTAGAAGCCAGGTGACTCTTGCAAGCACAGAATTCACACTTACGCTCTACTGCTTAAAGTCAAGAGAAATCAATAACAAGTATTTATGGATTAGTATAATAGTAGAAGACTAGGACAAAACAGAAGCAAGAAATACAGGTTTGCTACAGAAGATGTCATTCCATAAATTTTTCAAAAAGTTCTGAAGAAGTTTAGTTACTTTGCTAGCAAGTTAGTACAAATACAAACTGTTCACATTACAATATGCTTATGCTTTTATAAAAAATGATACCAAGACACTTAATGTTTTTATAGTTAGCAGAAATGTGTCTCTACTGACATACTTGTGCCAATAAAACACTCAAAACAGCGTCTAAAGCCTTCCACTGTAGTTTAGGACAGAAAGTCAAAGTTTATCACTAGAAAGCAGGAAGTGAAATGAATGTAACCTGATCACTGAAAATGAAATCTTCAATCTTCATCTTCAAAACAAATTCATTCTGAATTGTATAGATCTAATAATCATATACAATTTATGTGAATCCCTCTGTCATATGTGTGTTAGGCTAATTAAAAGTCATAACTTCATCGCCACATATGCGTGAAAAACAATGTTCAGTAAATAAATCTGCATCAGAAAAGCAGGCTTAGAAATCTGATGAACTCAATAGTTTGTTTTTTTGGTTTAAAGAAAGTACTATCTTACAGGAATATAAGCACAGAAAATGTTCAACAT
>NW_008824196.1:2225552-2243359 GCF_000699105.1 Pygoscelis adeliae
GCTGCACAAATTAATATTTGGATTGTGGGCAACTCCAGATTTTAAGTAGTATACAGTTTAGTAAGAAATTACACCCAACCACATCACATTTCTGCAGCAATATAGTTTTTTGTAGTACACAATCTACTGTGGAAAGGGAGAACTTTATCATTGCTTTTGCATATTTAATGATTTTTTCCTTTCCGTAACAATACTGCACAGAATATACCCACATATGATACACTGGGGGAAAAAAAGACGCTCTAACAGCTGAGTGAGACTAGGGATACCATGTTTGCAGAAATCTGTGATGGTCTCTGTCAGCTATTTGTTTGAAAAGTCTCCACCTGAAAATCCTCCTTTCTCTAGATCCGATACAGAATATTGTCTCGTGTATGACAAGTGTTTAACAAAGCACCCCCTAACAATTCTTTTTCTGAGGAACGACTACTCAGTATAATTTTCCCTAGTCATGTTGACCAGCATTTTCACTGTTTTCTCATGCTATCACAAATATTATACAGGATTGCATTGAAAAACTCTTGGACTCATGACCTTCAATGGCAAAATGGTGCAGAGTAACTTCTGCACCATTGTAGCAACTCTTGAAGAAATGCAAAGACAAACAAACACTCTAACGTAAATGGAAACCAAAATAGTTGGCAAGTATTCCAAAGAATGTTCTCATTCAAAAAATGGCCATTTTCTGACAGAAGGAAATCAGAAAAGGACTAGAGGAAGTATAACCAAAGGACTTTGCAGAACACTCAGTAATCCTTATATTTGGTAGAGGGAGGAAACAACAACTTTTTCACCTTCCCTCAAATCTTAGAGCAGCACTGCCAGCAGAAAGCTGGGATCAGTCATGAGGTGACGAAGTAGAGGAATAGATATCTGCTGTGCTTGAAGTATAAATAGGGTTTTTTAAAAAAAGAGAAAATATTCATTTATGGATAGTACAATTGAATAGTTCTCAACTGCTGCAGACTAATAAAGTCACTAGATCATTATGCCTTCTCTTTCCCCATGTATTTTGGGGAAAAGAAAAATTAAAATGAAGAGAATAATCATCAGAAGCTGAAATAGTAGTAGCATCTTGTTATTCTAGAGTGCGTTGAACATGCAGAGTATTTGTGTTCAGATTTGACAGTGACATATGCAGGGACCCCCTGGGATCGTCAGATGAATTAAAACAAATCATCCTCACTGATTTCAGTGATAAAATCAAGCCATAGTTACACACTTTCAAAACTGTGCTAAATTTCCTTCCGCATCTTTAAGCACGCTGTCTGTTAACAAGCCAGAGTAGAGCAATGGCCACCTTGATCTGAATCTACATAAGCAGAGAATATTCACATTGTAAAAAGTCTACAAGCATAAAAAACGTGCCCTACAGTCAACAGTTGGTTTTGACTTGACAAAATACGTATATTTTAAAATCCTCTGTTATACTGCAGCTTCACTACTTCCATCCGTGCCGTTAGCTCTCTAAACGATAACTGTACATCCCTGCTCATCCTGCATATGGAATGAAAAACAACCACTTAAATCAGCAGAAATTCAGACTGTTGACTCAGCTGTAAATGCAACATCAAACACTAAGTTGAATATTCACACTTGGAAGTGGGCAACTACTGACCTAATGCCTATGCCACACACTTTGTATTAAAAAAAAAACAAAAACAAAAACAAAAAACTGTCTCAAAGTAATATTCATCTGCATAAAGATTATTAATCCCATAATACAAACCAAATTTAAGTATGAAGATTCTACAGCACCAAGAATAATCCACACTGAAATAATCCACATAACACAAACAACAATGAAACTCCTGAATTTTATAGACCATAATGGTAGGCAAATCTGTTTAAAAAAAAAACAACAAAACCCAACCAAACAACACAAAACCAAAATCTCCTGTGAGTGTCCTTATTTCTGAATTTATATGAAATCTTTTCAGAATTCCTAAAATACTGAGGAAAAAATAGAATTTTAAGGTATTGCATATACTACATTGAGAACAAAGACATAGAGTTATTAATAGAGACATCTAATTTAAGTTGTGATGGTTGTTTCTAACCATAATTTTTAAGAGAATGAAAAACCATTAGGACACGCTGAAGCTAAATTGTTATAGCCATATAATGCTAGGAAGGCTATACTTAGGAAAAAAGCTGCTTAAATATGCATGCAGTTTCATTCTTGAATCAAAAACTATTCTTAATAAAGTATTTAATGATTATGCAAAACAAAGTTGATTGGGTGCAGTCAAAGCAAAACATTTACAGAGAGTAATCTACTGAATAACAATGCATGCACGATGACACAAATGTTAAGGGGAAAGATGACATGAAAAATTCAGATGTTTGATGAAGACTGCACCACATCTAGCTATGAATCAGTCAGCCAGTCAGCTCACAGACTATTTTGAAAAATGGCCAGCCATTTTTGCATGGAAAATAGTCCTGGTTGTTATTATGGACTGACCTAGAGGGAAAAAAATTCTCTGGACCCATATGTTGTCCTCTAGAATATGCCTGGCAGCTGTATGAATTAATTCACAGAGTCTAAACCACGAGCTTGCAGCTGCTTCAGAGTAAGAAAGCGAGGGGAGGAAGTGTTCCTCACCTCCTATTGCATTATGTTACTAAAGGGAGGAGAAGGATTGGTCACGTGTTAGTAAATTCTCCAAGAATGTTTCTATTAGTTCATAAAGACTGCTTCTGAGTTTTAGAAATTTAGAAATTTTTCAATTTTAGAAAGTAGTTTCGCAGTAAATATTTAGGGTTCATTCCAGCACTCTTATTTACATTATATATTTTCTTCCTTCAGAAACTGCCTGTCTCACTGTAAAAGATGCAGAATCTGGCTCTAGACATTTACAGCCTTAGAACTCAAGAGACATAAAATTTTACAGAAACATTTTTTTAGTAAAGGCAAATTTAAGCCCAGAGTAGTTTTCTCATTTTGAAAACTCCCTTTGCAGGATTACAGCCTCAGAAAGTAGCACATATTATTCACCCTCTAACCTTGCCTCCTACCAGGTGAGACTGATACCACTGCTTATTCTTTTAGTTCCTCCAAGTTTCTTATCACAAAATCATATTTTATGTGTCTTTAAAATCGCCAAATTATAACTGTTAAAATGTTAAATGCTAAAATGTTCTTTGCAATAATCAAGACCCTTTTCTTAACAAGATAACATCAGACAATAGTTCAGTCATTTCTGGTAATAAAACTAAGAAGATACATCGGTCAGACTGTTTGTTATTATAATGTTAACTATTTCTTTGTTCTAAATGAGGTTGGCATTTTCTTTTTATTAAGGATTTCAAAACTGCCTTTGTGAATGAAAACATCTCGGGTCAGGAAGATGCTTTGTCTTTGCCATTCATATGAAAATCCACCCAGGTTTGGCCTTATAAATCTGAAAAATTGTGGGGTTTGCTTGCTCAGTTGAGACAACCTAGACTTTTAGTACCCGATTTTCTCAGTGGTTCCACTTGTACTGCAGTTTTTTCCACCTGGATGAATTGGTCTGTCCTTGCAACTGCAGTTTTGAGATGCAGTCAATAATTAGTTCATTCAAAGTCAATAGAGCTTCGGCAACATGCATGTTGAGAGGAAAAAAGCCAGAACCAGGCAGCATGAATGAAAGTACACTACAAAGGAAAGAAAATGCTGGAACTATTGACAGGAAAGGGCGAAGGAAAATTAATCTCTTCAACTACTCTATTAGGTGCAGTTGGTACAAATAAAGACTGGAAAAGACAAATAAAGACTTTACTGGCATTAAGAAAAATTTTGCACATTGGGATTTGGAGTGTAGAAGTTGGCTGAAGTCAATTGAAAGTAAGTGAAAAAACTGGAACCAATTGGGTTGGGAAAAAGACTAAGACTGGGAACTGCAAGGACAGGTAAGATAGTATTAAGAGTTAAGGGACTGGAAACAAGGCTGCCAGCTACCTGGAACCATCAAATTTTCTAACAATTTAAAAACTGTTACATTTTACATACATGGTCAAGTAAGTCAGTGGCTCACAAAAACATTTTCTACTTAGCTTGCTTTCTTCAACACACTTGTATTTGGAAAAAATATCAAAGCGGGTTTTGGTTAGTAGCTGCTTGACCCTTTTTTCCACAAAGCTTATCAAAACATACTGGTTTTATTAACTCTCTAGTGAAATTTTTCAGCATATGTTTATTTAAGGGTTTTAATTAAGTTTTTTATTCTGACTTAAAATGTATTACTATTTGATGTATTACTGATGACAAGACACACAATACTTGCCTCTCTAAGGAAGGCACTTCCCATTCAAGCAATTAAGAATCATGGCTCCAAACAGTAATATGACTTGATGTGGATGTGTTAAATCAACTGACTGTGACTGAATGGAATTACTTTCACCATACACCTACAACAAAATTATGATTTCTTCCTGTTGAAATGCCTAGTCTACCCATCATTCTTCAACCCTTCCCTTTTCTGATCCAAGAACAAGGCATATTCTAAGGGGACGCATATTTCAGGTGCTGTCATGTCATGCAGTAGACTGTGAGGTCATTTGGCCTCTACATAACACATAAATAAGAGTGCTCTTCACATAAAGAAAGATGAAATTTCACCCTAGGATAAATTTGCAGTATTAACTAATGACTCTTCACAGAACTCTCCAGCAGTAAATGGTAATAGGGTCCTGAAAGTATATCACAGGTTAAGAAGCCTAGGGTCTGCTCCCAGTAGTGCTACCAACAAGGTAACTCCAGATCAGCAGATTCAGCTCCCTTGACAAAAGTCTACTGTGTTTTATACTGTCACGTACATAAAAAAAGGAAAAGGTAATTCTATCCATTGATGATGATCGGTCCACCTTAAAATTTGAATTGTGATCACGGTATCATGCAGTAGCATGAAAAATATTCACGATGGAATAGATAATAGAGTCACATTTATTTAATTTTAATTTTAAAAATGTAAATTCTAAATGTAATAAGGACTTAAATAACAGCCACTTTAAAGTACACTGTTCTGACAAAGACCTTTTAAATGTTCTATGTTCTTAATTAAATTGTATTCTAAAAATCTTCATGAGCAGAAAAGCCATTAAGAGTATAAACAGAAAAATGGGATGGAGACAGGTGAATTATGTCTTGGCCAAAAGAAATACAAAAAAGTTTTGAATTATTTCTTTAGCATGTCATATAGGGGATTGAGAAAGAAATGCAGATTTTATTCCTTTTCTCTCTGGCAACAGACAGACAAACGGGAGAAACACAGACATTAAAATCCATTTTGCTAAAATACAATTGAAGATTTCAAGAGTAAAAAGTTAAACAAACAAAAATCAAGCTTTTTTTCATTTTCATATGCACTTCATTATAAATTCTACAGCCTTATAGTTCAAAAAACTATGAAAATGTGTATTTGTGGCTCCATCATTCTGGAAGGAAAAGTAGCCTTCACTTTTCAACATCCTGTTTAGTTGTTGCTCTCTTTTCCTTTCCTTTGTTTCATCTTCTCTCTCTCTTCCGCTACTGCTGTCAGCAAAATCAGTGTTATCGCATAGCATCTTTCACTTTCATTATGTCAGTCATCTGCCTCATTATCATATTTTCTCTCCTCATTGACTTTATCAGAAACTTTCTTCTACCTGCACCTAACAGAAGAGTAACTTTGACAGTTCATATCAGTTGCACACGCATATACTTGTTCACTCCTTTCTAATTACCTTCACTAAGCTTCAAATTTTCTTCAGTATTTCAAGTATTCAAATCTTTTATTCACTCTGTAAGACTTTTGTTCCTCACGCTACCAAGATAGCGTTTTTTTTCCTACTGTCACTTTACCTGAGGGCTAATCTCTTCCAGAGCAACATGCCTTTTCTTCTTCTTTTTCCAAGGAGAAATGTGCTTTTCTTCTATGTCTAAAAATTATTTCTTAGGCCTGTTCCCATACTGTTTCAATGTCTCCTTTAAACTCATTCGCAATGACTGCTTTAAGAATCTTTATCCTCTCACCCCAAATAATGCTCAAACCAGTTTAATAGCTATCACGCTCATCCTTACACTCCACAATATAAAGGAAAAGATTTTGCAAGCTCTCTGCATAGGCAACTCCTATTTGTAGGGAAGAATGTCTTGCTACACAAAGGACTGAGAGTGCACCTGTGCAGTCAGGACCAGGCAGCTATAGGTTTTCTCTGCTCACATATGAGCTGCACACCAACATTGGTCTGACCATATGTGACAGACATTAGCTGCATGTTTACTTTTTTGACTATTCTATTACATTGCATTATGAAGACTGGCTGGGCTATGTGGAATGCCCTTGGATGAAGGGACATTACTTCTGCCTGATCAGCCACTGAGCCTGCTCGCAGACAGAAAGTTCTCTAGACAGCTCAGTGCGGCATGTGCTAGAGTAACAGCACAGACCTTGGAGCCAGATGAGCCAAGCCTCAGAGTTGAGCAGAAGAGAAACTGCCCAGGAACAAGAGAATACTTGGTTCCACTTGCTGAAATGCAGAAAGCTGCAGAACTGACTGATATAAAGGGCAGAAGCAAGAACCAGCCTGCACAGACACAGTGGAAAGGGGAACAGTTGTTCAAAATTTTTCAAATTTCTGTTTCATCTTGTACAATCACTTTTTTCTATTTAATAAGGGAAGTATTCTTGTGATTTATTAAGAGCACAGGTGTGTGGGTTGAGCCTCCCCTTACACAGGTATCTCTGGCTGGAATTAGACATTGTCAGTCTTAAAGAACCTGGGCATCCTTTATAACTATTCCAACCTTTCAAACTTTGTCTCAGCCAATACACTAGAAAAACCAAAACCAAACAGAATGATGTAAAGAAACCACATTGTAATCTTCCAGCTATCTGAGCATAAAACAAGGAATGTTATCTGTTTCATACGAGGCTTTGTTCTCTGTTATTGAAAACCTCACCTGACAGTAATCTGTAAAAAACTTTGTTGTAATTCTAAGTTATAATTCCATTGTATAATAATGTTATACTTCCATTATATATTTTATAGATAAAGGAAAAAAGGCAGACTAACGTCTATTCTAACATCTCTGGCCAGAGGTAACAACCCTCTATTGCAGAGTAGAGCATAACAAACAGCAGTCAACCAGCCGCAGTAACATTTGACTAAATTTTGCTAGGGAAAATCTGAAAATAACGTCTTATTCTTTAGAATTTCTACATGTAAAGCAGTTTTATAATATTGTCCTTGATAGCTGATAAAGCTGTCTTTATTACAAAATACACAAATGCGACAGAACAACATCCTCTTTTTGACTACAGTTCAGTTGATAGCTACTGTCTGGAACTTTTCTAAGTCCTGTCTTGGCTAGGGGAATTACAGCTTAATTAAAAAAGAATTAAAAAAGGTCACATGCTGCAGCCTCCCAGCAGTCTATAAGAGGCCTTACCGTAATTACCATTGCAAACACATCAGTGCCTCAACACATCAGCAAATCAACGTAGTGTTTTGCTTAATTAGGGGAGTAATATGGTCCACCGTATGGTACTTACTAGAGCTATCACTACTGTTTTGGTTACCAAGTTCCCCAGCTAAATGCAATTCAGTAGTATTAACATCAACCTATTCAGGGAGATAACTGAAAGTTCCTGAAATGATAATGCCGAGGACAGCAGCCATCCACATCTGCATATGCAGAATCTGAGTACAGAAAAAAGAATCATGATTTGAAAGAAAAAATATTGCCACTGCTCTGAAATAGTGGGGTTTTTTTTCACACCACGTGTCCTTGGAGAGAACTATTCACTTAAGCTCAGTGATGAACTTCTATAAAAATCAGCAGAAATCAAAGAAGAGGACCGCTCGATAAATTTGATCTTAATTAACTGTTGGAATAAAGGGATACCATTTAACAAATGCAGGGAAGAATATGCCCTGCTGGTAGAAAATTGCCTTGAGCATTTGGCTCAATGTCTCAGAAGGGACGGTGAGAGAAAAGTTATATAAAAGGCTGTGAAGGAACACAAATACAACAATATCAATGACCAAAAAAGTACTAAAATTGACTTAATCTCATTCAGTGCACAGAATGGCCAGCATTCAAAAAAGGTCTATTTAATATTGTATTTTTACTGTTATTGTTCAGCGTGCAAAGCTAAATTCTTGTCTCATTGAATTTTCTTTTTCAATACTCAATAGGGGGTTTTGGTGGTTTCCCCCAGCTCCAATAGCCCCAACACTTCCACAGCATCCACATATTCCCTCTATTCTACATGTGTTGGAATGAAAGACAAAATATGCAATAGTTCAAGGCAACTGATTCATGATGTATAAGGCCTCATTTCCCAGGGTCCTATACAATAATTTAGTTCAAAGTATATTTCCCAGTGAATCCAGTTGTATCCAAGTGCTCAATGCTTCATTGACCTCAACATCTCACGTAACACACCCAGACCTCAGGACCATCTCTAAAAGATTACTTTGCTCAGAGGGAACTCTGTAATTGAGGTAAAGAATATTTCTGAGCAGCGCTCAACTGTTTTAATCATGGAACTGTCTTTCTGCAATCCCCTGCTCCTTTACTTAACATCTTTCACAAAAGTGTTCAGCTGCAGTGCTGATCTGTGGAAGAAGAGAGATACGCAATAGGTTAGTAGAGCTATGCAATAGGCAGGGAAGAGAGAAAGGAAAAGATGCGTAGCTGTAGTTGAATTGTTTCTCTCTCTCTCCTCACCCATACAGTCATGGGCAATTCAGGAAGACCTTGAGATACCCTCTCTCTGTCTACCTTCTAACTTCTGCAGTAAACAAATCAGTGTTCACAAAAGCAAGTCTCCTTTATCACACAGTCCAGACTTCCTTTTACAACAGGCTCATCCAGTTCACTGAAGGATATAAGGATACCAATTCTGTAATTAAAAGCTCTGTCATAATGTATCTACGTAAGACACTGAATTTACAATATTCCATGCAACCTGAATTCTACTGTTTCTCTACTTCTAGGCAGTTAACCTTGATAATACTCCTTTAACAGAGGGCAAACCTGTTCTGTGCATGTGATTTCCATGGATTATTTTTTTTTAAAGTAAATTTTCATAAAAGGAATTCCACCCATTGGCAGTGATACATGAAATGCGCAGTTTGGTTTGGGAGATATTCACCATCAGTTCAAAACAAAAATGTACAAATTCTGAACTCCGTCACTGCCTCTGAAGTGGCATTTTTGAGTCACCTACTTCAAACCATCCTTGTTCCAGCTTTATCTATTCACCATCACCAACCCTTCAGGGTACACCCATTTTTCTTGGCAGCTGATTCTAGTTTCTACTGCTTAGGTCTCATAAGCCTCTGTGTCTATAGTGTTAGCTGTTAAAATTTAAGTATACCCTGAAAGTGGGGAGATTCATGATTCTGCAGAGGTTTATAAGTTGGTTAAATCTGAGCCCTTTCCTGAAATAATAATTATCCCCAGGCTAATTTAAAATCCCTTGAAGAACACAGAGGTGTGAGAGCTTTTCAAGAAATTGGCAGTTATTTTATAACACAGACAAAACAGTTCATTGGTTCCTAATCTGGTCTTCAGAAACAGATTAACTACTTTGTCTGAAGTTTTTAATTCAACGTGAGGCAAACACACCTGATCTACAATGTTTTCTCAAAACCATTACCTTTCAGTGAAATTACAAAAAGTTCTATCATTATAAACAATATATGAACTTGAAGCAGAAGAGTACACAGTCTCATGAACTGGTAGTATTACAAGGCTGTGTGCAATACAGAGCTTTCCCTGAGAAAAATGCTAGGGTACATGCTTTTCTGAAACACCTTGTTATATGGCAACATGCTTGTTTGCTTAATAAGAAGAAAAATAAAAAAGATAATCACAAGCAACAGAGGTAGAGAACAAATAAGAACCAGAAATTGATAAGGTATATAAAATCCCCAATAATGACAGAGTGAAAAGTATAAACTTTATAGCTGCTACAAAAAATTTGCACTCACTTTATGCTAGGTTAATCTAGGTGCAAGACAGTGACAGTTTTAAAGAAGCGGATGGAAGAGGTAAAAATGTATACATAAAGGTTGATTTTTTTTTTTAATTCATCACTGTATAAACTGTGAGGGACTCTCTACTTCACAAGAGCTTACAGACAAGAAGGGGCAAACATTCTGGGTTCTCCAGAGGCTCTACCAGTGGGTACTATACTGATTTTAACTAAATCTCTCAGGGAAATATAATACAAATTATGGAAACACATTCTCATAATATATATCAGGTCATCGCTTTAACACATTTTGTTTATTTTACAGTTACAGAACCAGTAGTATTGGTCACTGAAAATGGAAACGGCATGCAACTAGCTGAGCTTAAAAATTGAAGTTAAAAAAATGAAATTAAGTACACAACGATAATTTAAATAGCATTAAATTATCCAGGCTGCATATTCTTTAGATTCTTTATTTACAAGCATGATAACATATTTCCAGTTGCATTTACTTAGAAGAATAATCTGCAACCTGTGAGCCACATACGCAATGGATCCAGGCATTGCTGATTATGGGCCAGCAAAATCACCTATGAAAGTAAGCCTGCTGTGCCTTAGAGTTTGTTTTTCAAATCTTGCAATTACTATGAACTTCCATGGAATTTCTAGGTGCTAATTATAAATCATGCAATTAGTTCTTAAAAAGGTGAGGACACTTTGGGCAATTTTAATTAACAAATCTGATCAATTGGACTTCCGTTGCTGAAGCTGTTCACAGAACAGATCATCTCTCAGTACATGTCACAAGATACCTGTGCTGTAAGAGAGCTGCTGGTGAAAAAAGAAAATATCGCTAATGAATGTCTAGAAAAATAGCTAGAAGTCAAACCTAATTATTTATATTAATTAATACAGCTCACATTCCAAAACTAAAATCCATTAAATTCAACAAGTTGTGACAATACTGTTTCTTCCATCCTCAGAAGATGAACAAAGTGAAAGTTATTGCTGAATTTCAGCATAGAAGTCACATTAAAATAAATAAATTGGTGTAGGACACAGGTATGCAATGCACCTATAGACCTTTGAAAATGCATAGATCTTCATGCCAGACTACTACTTTCCATTAAAGTCTGCTCCCTCAGATCAAAATCCAAATTACCAAACACACTGTCACAGAGGTACCTGGGGAGCAAAAAGTCCTACAGTATAAAGACCAGAAGACGAAATAGCCTGCAACCACAAAATTTTAACACACTTTCTTTGCAGAATTGCAACCATATAAATCTTAATTGACCTGTATTCTGCATTGCATTTATTTTCTGTGAGTTTTAACCAGCAAAGGCAACTAATTAAGAAGCATATTCTGTAAAATTTAATCCAAGCCATAACCTCAAATATATCACAGCCATAATCTATAATGTTTTCTAATGTAAGAAAATGAAGATCATTTCTCAGCTTATTTTAATCGCTACAGCCAGCCACCAATCCTGCTATTATTTTGGGCTACTAAGCCATGATAGTTCTTGTCCGGATCTTCATCAAAGACCACCTAGTCTTCACAATAAGAATATTTAACTCCAAAACTCTTTTTATATATTCACACAGTACAATATCAAAATGCCTTCAAAAGCATTAACAGCAAGAACAATTAACTATAAAGAGAGATATCTACAATATGACTCTTTTTCTTCTGAGAAATAAAGACTCTGGGACAAGAGCCAATTAGTGGACATACTAACTAGTTTCTGTGAAGCTGAGGTTGAGGTCCTGGAGATTTCAGAGTATTCAATATTATGTGCTACTATAGTTGGAAGGCATTATTAAAAAAGGTGGTTTTGCAAAGTCATCTAAAAATCTTAAATAGTCAAATTTGCTTGAATAGGCTGAATACTCCATTCATGGCTCTTATGTGGTTTATCCTTATTAGGCTTAAACTTTTCCTAAATATATTTTAGCTTCTATTAAAGAGGCTCTCCTTCATCAACAGAAGCCACTTCAAAGAATATATTTTCAATTTAAAATTAAAAGCTAACAAAAAAGCTGTTGAGGAAGAGGCTTAAGTGATTTAATGCTTTTTTAAAATTCTGTAGCGTGACTACCTTGCTTGTAGCTACATGCTCTGAATAATAAATCAAAAGCTGCAAATGAGATGAAATGATAAGCAATCATCTCACAACAGGATTTTTTTCCTCTTCTGAATGCGCCTCAGGTTTATAAATTGGTAGTAATACAGAAAATATCACAAATATTTTCAATAGGTAATAAGAGGAGGAACTACAACTATTTCTGGACATACTGAAAACTATACAAAAAACCTTGGTAATTGTTTACAAAGACAAGCAACTGGCTGGAAGAACAGGATAAAAATCCACTGAGGGCTGTTAAATATAAAGACACCCTCTCAACTCAGGAAATTTCTGAGCCACAAATCAGTGGAAGGTAACTGAGAATACACAGATGTTTCAATACTTTTAATCAGTCGTACCTCTTTTCCTGTTCCTGTGTATCCATTATTGGTCACTGCTGGGAACAGGATACAATGCTGGAAGATTCTTTGCTCTGACTAATTTAAACTAGTCTGTTGTCACATATACCTACTACAGAGGCTCTGAAATCTATCTGGAGGTGTACAAAAGCAGAAATTAGTGTATTTTCATGCTCCGTACCTGAACATTAACTTGGCTATTTGTAAGAGATCCTGCAAAATTCCGTCATATGGGAAACAGAAGAACTAAAGATGTCTAGATTACTATAATTTATTATTGCTTAAGCTATTTATTGAATGCCTTTCACTCCCACATTTCACAATTATACTGTCAATCTGGCTTTTTTTTCCCCTTCTCAGAATAAAAGAAAATGTGAAGTAGGAAATTAAAAAATAAATAAAAGAAACAATCTTCAACAAAAATAAGTGCATCTTTTTGTAATTGAAACAGAATATTGTCATTTTCACTTCAGTTAGGAACTGTGGAGTAAAACATTGCATTGTGAATTCACATGCAAAACCTAACATTTTAGGGTAATAGAAGCATCTTAGGAAGCCTTCAAATAATGTGTTTTGCGGGTCAAATATTTTTGCAGCTATATATATTTGCACATTATTTTGAAATTTTTGGCATGAAAAATGCTTCTGACCTACAAGAGGAATATTAACCCATGATTGCTATTTCAGGGATAGAGCGTTTCTAGTTTTTATATATATATATATATATATGTAGCATATATAATTAATTAATAGAATCCTGTTTATTCTCTTGCAGCTATGAACTATACCCCATTGTTATTTTGAGATGATAAAACAAAGCCATCCTAAAATAACTACATACAAATATAACCTAAAGAACATTATTCTCTCATACATTTATGTTTGCAGTTCATATTAAATTATGCCTCAGTTAACTGGCTAGAATATGAGACATGGTTATTAAGCAAAAATGTAACTGCAGTGACATCATCTGTGGTGATGTGACCCGAATTTACCTTCAGGTTCTGTTAAGAGGGAATTTGCTTAATTAAAATCACTACTCAGATATAATTACTAATGAGGTGGGCATGAAAGCATACTTCAAGAACAGGGAGTTAGAAGGTTCTAAATTCTCATTATAGAGACAATGTACAACTGGTGTGTAGCTTATGTAGCTGCTGAATTCTTTAACAGACACTAATAATTCAAAAATTGCCAGTTTAAAAAATATATTATAAATGTACTGTTTTGTGGCCATATTCTTCTCTACATTTGCTCTTTCTTCCTCAACACTTCCTTTTAATCTTCCACCTTTCCCCTTTCCAGTTGAGATCTAGCAAAAAGCAATTTCTTAGTTCTGGAATTGCAGACCTGTTGATTTTTTTTTTTTTAGTTACATTCTCCTAGAACTAAATGAACTATTTTAGTTCTTCAAACGAGTATCAAAATGTTGAAACAGAACCCATACATATTTTATCAGATACTTTTGCCTGACATCCCTCATGTGGCAGAAAAGAATTACAGGTGCTTTACAGGTGAAATTCTGCCAAGCAATATTATACTTCCCCATATTGTATAGCAACGTACTGATATTTAATAAAATGTCATAACACATGACTATAAACTGTAGGTATTAAATCACATATCCATTGCAGTAGCCATTGTACATGTTCACAGAATGGGAACAAAGCCAGAAACAAGGCTGAACAGTGAGAAGTTAAAATTGAGAAAATTAGGAGGCTGAACATGAATGAGTTGTTAAAACTTAATTTAAAAGCCATCAATACAACAGAGAATGATTTTGAGGCTGAATTTAAAAGAGACAGGAGAGCCAGGAAAAGACTAGAAGTAGCAAAACATGGCATGGCATAATGGCGAAAGCATTTACTTGGTGACACAGAGAAGATACAGGAGCATTGTGATTAAGAACGTGAGTAGGAATAAATAAGGTCAGAGAAATAATGAAGCTAATTTTTAAGTTCACAGATATTGAAAGGAAACTGAATGTGTTCTGAAAAGGAATGGATAACTATAATTAGATTAGAGAACATTTTTAAAAAGGTAATCATACTGAAAAGTGCATAATGACATAAAGGGGCTGGAGTAACATACAACATATATTGTGCAGTGGAATTAATTTCTTATTCCTCACAATATTCGCAAATGTAATTCAGGTGGGAAAACCTATGCAGCCATGTAGTCATTTATTGTCATATACCTCAACACCTTTTCAAATGGAAACAATGTTGTAGAATCTCTATTTCTTGATCCTACTGTCAAGTTCAAACTCAACAGGTTACTCCTAGTAAACTGAGTACAGAAACATTGCATTTCCCCTAATAGTTTCTACAAACAGCACACATTTCCGCTAGCTTATTTTCTGTGCATATAATTAATATCAGCCTCTTTTTTATGAAATGCTGGTAGGGAAAAATATATAAAATTGAAAAAGTTGTATTTCCTGTTTAAAAAAACAAAACAAACTGTTTATAATTACTGTTTTAAATTGGGTTGGATATTCTTAGCTTAAAGCCTTCACCCTAAGACTAAGACAAATAATCAGTTCAACATTTGCAAATGGCACTATCAACTGAAAAAACCTGTTTTATGAAATTATCATATGTACTTCTGCCTATTGATATGTAGTCTGGCATGTCTCTTAAATTACATTTGCTTTAAGAGACAAGGTTCTTTTCTACTAAAAAGTTACGTTCTACCTCTGCTTTCAAACTTTTATAGCAGTGAAATGAGAAAATATTTTAAGTTGAATTAAAAGATGTGTGCCTCTCACTTCAGATAATTGAAACTAAATAGTTCCTGTTGATATGATGTACCACTACCAAAACATTTTCATACAATTTAGCAATACAATAACACCACCTAAAAAAATCTTCAAATATTTGTCAGCAGCGCTGTTCTGTCCAGCTAATCAAGGTAGGTGGACCACTAGTCCCGTAAGAAAGAGCCCAAAGCTCACACATTACATTAGTTTACTCGTAGAAGTTAATTGCGTCAGGTCACCAACACCATACCGTTGGAGTCAAAGGACAGAAATGAAGAGGATAAGTTAAATGCAACAAAAATAGAAAGCCTGCAAACACTTCAAAATGTAACCCTTATACTTAGAGTCTCTTCAACTCTAGTGCATTTCTGCTCTGAAACTGCAAAAACTATTTTGTCATTCAGTTCACTGGGACTACTTGAGATATAAACTGCAGTACACTTTAAACAACCAAAGCATTTTTTAAAAAAGTGCATAGCCAGGAACTGTTTGCATCCAGAATAGCAAAGAATCCACTTTAAGTGTGAAAAGAAGCTAGGCATCGATAGCCTTCTTGGTATAAGCCTTCATGAATCAACAGAGCAGTTAGATAATGAAAACAGTAGCAATGAAAACTTAAAGGAACTGTTTAAGAAACAGACAAATTTATGCATTTGTGATACATGTAGTTTTTCTCTAGAGAAAAACTAAAATCATCACCTGATTAAGTAATGACTACTGGATGGCTATCAAATGATAACAATTGCTTCTGGAGTGGGCTGATCAATTACTACTGACCCAAAGGGAAAGGCAGCAACTCAGAACCCAGAGCACAAAAGACATCCAGGAAAGCAATGGGAAGTCCCTTTCTGAGTTCTGGCAATGTATTATCAATCTAGACCTATCTCCTAGTCCACTTCCCGGCCTCAAGAAAGGATAATCTACATTAGCAGAATGCTGCTAACTTTATTGAATGATCATCTTAGGGAAAAGTTACACTGAAGATTAAAAACAAACAAAAAAAACCCAGAAACAAAACATGTTTTAAATTAGCCAGATTTTATGCAAAGAGACTCAACACACTCACTGTAATGAAGATGCTATTATACAAGAGGGAAAAAAACAAGCTCTTTTCCTTAGATGATGTAAAAAGTAAAAAGTCAAAATTAATAAAGAAAATGTTACTCTCTCCTTAGATGTATAACACCTCAACAATGAAGTTCACTTGTTAAGCATATGGAATGTTAAGTGCATGAAACAAATAACCAACAGGCTATACTGAATACAATAACATCTCAGCACAAACTATGCAGAAGCATAGTACGCACACGGGAAACACGCCACCTCTGCTGTTAATCCCATAACAGACGGTCAATTTCTTGTTCCATCTCATCCTCCCCTTGTCTCATTGATAGTCTTTGACTTGCATCTGAAGCTGCTGCCCCCTGTACGTGATGCCCCTGACACAATCAGTGTACGCATGATGGTTTTTTTTTATTTTTTAAAGGAGGGAACTTCTTTATAGCTTCTTATCTCTGCGCTCTCTCTCTCTCCCCTTTCTCCCTTTTCTGTTTTAGGTTTTTTGTTTGTTTCTGACAGACAATAGAATTATTTTTGGAATTACTTTGTTAATACTCCAGAAGCAAAGGATCAGAATACAAAATGAAGATAAATCAATATTAGATTTGCTATATTTGTACAAAAAGATAAAACTGAAATTGAGATGTGCTCTCTCCTGAACAAAGCACAAGAAGAATATTTCAAACTAACAGATAGAAGACTTTCTCTTGAAAAGAAAAGTAGGAAAACTTATATACTTCTAGACTGAAGAAATATCAAGCCTAATATGTAAGAAACAACAACTCAGAAGCTGACACGAACAATGTACTGGACCAACTGTATATAAGTCAATTGCCATTTTGTTCAAATGAAGATGAAAATGCAGTTTTGGTAGAAACTGCATATATTGTTATGTCAGCTAGGATGCTAAATACAAAGAGAGAAAGAAATGTGAAAGATTTCTTAGAAATAGTAGATACTAATAATTTCTACTTAGATAGTAGAAATAAAGAAGGTAGAAAAATATAAGCCTGGAAGATTGTCTATATAAAATATCAAACAAGAAACTTGCACATTTTATTTTCACCTGTCTATACTTTTTGTGGTTTAGACTTCCTTTAAACACATGTGCCAATTACATTTACATTAATGGGAGCTGTGCTTTAAAGTTAAAACATTCTCTTGAACAACGCACATATGATCTTTATTCTTATGTCTTATTCATGCTTGGGAGATAAACATATTTTATTTTAATATAATTTCCAAATGACTTGCAAAACACTTTGCAGAACTCGTTCTATAAGAGAATGCTACTCTTTTACATTAATAACTTTTGATTTTTTAACACCATAAGCAAAATTCCATTTTCTAACCTTTTAAAAAAGTCTATTTGTTTTTTAAAGTTTGATGCCTTACTACATCATCCACAGTTTATTTAAACACCGTTTCTGCTCTAATGACATCACTATCAGGCAACTAAAATTCCCTTTTGCATTTTTAAGAATGTTTTACTCCACCAAAATTATGTAATATTTCTTTGCTACAGCTAAACTAAGTTCTAACAGAA
>NW_008824196.1:2243407-2246462 GCF_000699105.1 Pygoscelis adeliae
CATTGCTCCATAAAATGTTTATATTTTTGAAGTTCTCATTTTTGCTGTTATATTGTGCTTTCAGGACTGGAATTTCTGAAGGTAGTTTGAACATCTAAAAAAGTGTCTCTTTCCCCCCTCCCCTGCCCCCACTCCAAATGCATTGTTCTTTTAAAAGGTATTATCTCTTCCTACTTCTCCCCTTAGCTCACTGATGACCTCAGGCTAACACACCCATAATAATGACCTTGCTTAGAATACTTTTAAATCTCAGAAAACTATAAAGCAAAATTCCTTAATACTATTGTATATACAGAGACAAATGCCTTTGCTGTTTGGAATGAACATGGAAAAATCTATGAATATCTTCCTTTGCACACTTGTACCTGAAGTCTGTACATGCACACCAAAAATGTGAAGTATGTGTCGCAGTATCTTAGAGGGAGAGTCTTCTACACAAGCATGACAATACACAGTTTCTATTGCATCAAAATCACTGGGGGGAAGAAAGAAACCAGCACTTTGATGATCAGTAGAGATAAGCAATCTGGCCTTTTCAAAGGTCACTACTTCAGGTAAACATGCAGACCTGCCTGCCATACAAATGTGAACTAACAAACAATCCATGGCATTTCCTACAGACCCTGAAAACATACAACTCTAATGCTATTGTTATAAATACAGGAGAAAAAAAATGGTTATCCTCTTTCTCACAGTGTAATGATTTGGGCAAAATGACAATGAGGAAACAGAACCTCCCACTGATTCTCTATGGGAGTGGGCACTTCGCTCATTCACTTCTCAAAATCCACCTTTTGCATTTTAAACCATTTGCCATGCACCAAAAATACTTAGATATTACCATGAAGAGTATTATGTGCACCTGAGGGCACAAAGGTTTTATCCACAGAAATCTTACCATTTTCTAATAGAGTAAAACATGAAGCTAATTAATTCTTCAAAGTTACAGCTATGCTTGGGCACAGGTATTTCAAGGGCACAATGCACATCCTGTACTCATTTTTTCAAGCTATTTTATTTAAAAACGCTATTCAGTTTTACTTTAGCTAAATAAAATTCAACCATGTGATGGTGCAACATGGGATAGGAAATTTAGTTAACTTATACAAAAGTAGTGCAATTAACACTCACCAGAAGTAGTTGCAGCTAGAAAATGCAACCCTTGTTTTCATCATATTCACACACATTTAACCAACATTTCTATTGGTTGGTTAAAGCTATGAAGATACTGGGGTCAAGGAAGCCTCTCTCAGTGAGGCTTGAGAAAGAGGAGGCTCTGGAGCAAGCTTTCTCTCCTATTCCTGAGCACGTGAACAAAATGTGCTGCTGCTGCTACATCAGCATTGCAGTATTTCTTCTTTTTTTTTTTCCTGGTGTTATTGATAATTCTCAGCTGGAGGCATGAAAATATGATTAGACTAACATATGAAGCAGACAATCTAATCTTTGCTGTCTTTTTTATTTTATTAATGTCAAATCTAGATAAATTAATCAGTAAGAAAAATTGTTAATAAACTAAGTTTTAAAATAAAGCAATGCTATCTGAAATTATGAACGAAAAGTTTATCATACTACTGAGAAGTTCACCTGATATACAGAAACTAGTAACAATGTCATAATAATGTTGTTTAGAATAATGCTATAATTTTATCTCTGGATAAATACTTTAAATTGCTTTTGTGTGGTAAAGTCTCCTGTTGATTTGAGAGGTTTTCTAAGAGATAAGAGTTCCGTCTTCATTTTTTTGCGTTTCAAAGCTTTAACTAGGTGTGATGAAAGAGTGCAAAGTGTGAACCCATCTTTTAAATCAGATGAAATAACAAAGGTGAATACTCAAGTAAATGCAGTAGTTCTATATATGAAGTTGATATCCATGTCAGTACATCCTTCAAAATCACTGAATGCATAAGCTAAGTACTAAAATATTTGACAGTCTCCCTGTTATTTGACCATTTGTATTTAAATAGAACCCATCATTCCCACAAAAGATTGATCTAGTATCAATTTAAGAGGAAATGATAGTCTCATCTTTGACAAAATTATATTTAGAAAAGACAGAGAAAGTAAGAAAGGAAGTGTTATTGCTACTTTTTTTTTCTTTTTTCTTAATCAGCCTTAAAACTTTGAAATTCCAATGCACAGGAGCCAAAGTGAGGAAATGAACAGGTATCTTGCATCTCAGTCCACTCAAGAGCTCCTGTGACTGTGTATAATGAAAAGGAACAAGCAAATCACGATGACTAAGGTTCATGCGCAGATGCAGATAGCCTTGATTTAGATACTGCCGTGGGTTTCCTACATCAGAAGTTAGACAATACCATGTCACCAACTTATTGCATGAATACCTAAGATAGTGGATAAACAGTCAATTGCTTGCTTTCTCAGTCTCAGACTAAATTATCTTTTCATATTTGCATAAAATGAAAAACCCTTCTTAAGGGTTTGAAATGGGGATGCATAATGACTTCCAGAGTTGTACGACTCCTCAAGTTCCTTCAATTTCAGTCCTGAAATTAGGAAAGAATGAACACCAGTCTATCTAACAGTAAGGATTTTCATTAGCATTGCATCTTACATTGCATCTAGCCCTGCCTTTGCATCAAATCCACTGCTGATATAAGCAATTCTGCACTATTGCCTAAACTCTAGAGGCCAGGAGGAGGATTCAAATCTATTAGTTAACATATTATGGCTATAAAAACAATCAAATGCTCACAGTAAATGAGTACAAGTGTCCTCATTTGCTGTAGCTACATCCATTTTTGACATATCACACATATACACTTATTAATAACCCTACATTCAAAAGACTCAATGGCACAAAAAAGCTTAAATGAACATTGAACATTTGACTCGCAGAAGTGATCAGCTCCGGTGCAGGCGCGTCCTGCAGCAGAGCGGCAAATCACAATGTACAGGGGGTTTCCTGAGCCGGGGAACCCACAGGGGAGCGCAGAGACCCGCCGGGAGCCGGCAGCTCTCACCAGGGTGGCTGACGAGGTGTAAGCGGGGCCCGGAGTAACAATGGCCACACACCTCCCACAAACAGCAACGC
>NW_008824196.1:2247415-2257758 GCF_000699105.1 Pygoscelis adeliae
GGCCACAAAAATGATCAGGGGGATGGAACACCTCTCCTATGAAGAAAGGCTGAGAGAGTTGGGGTTGTTCAGCCTAGAGAAGAGAAGGCTTCGGGAAGACCTTATTGCAGCCTATCAGTACTTAAAGGGGGCTTATAAAAAAGATGGTGGCAAACTTTTTAGCAGGGCCTGTTGTGACAGGACAAGGGGGAATGGCTTTAAACTAAAGGGAGGTAGATTTAGACTAGATAGAAGGAAGAAATTTTTTACGCTGAGGGTAATGAAGCACTGGACAGGTTGCCCAGAGAGGTGGTGGATGCCCCATCCCTGGAAACATTCAAGGTCAGGCTGGATGGGGCTCTGAGTAACCTGATCTAGTTGAAGATGTCCCTGCCCACAGCAGGGGGGTTGGACTAGATGACCTTTAGAGGTCCTTTCCAACCCAAACTATTCTATGATTCTATAACATTTTTAAATGTTATGTATCCTTTTTATCTTATTGTATGCCTTGAATATTAAGCTATTTAAAAACCATAGAAAATGGTTTTCTTTTCAAAACAAGAGAGAAATACTTAAAATTGTAAAATTCTTTCAGTGAAATTTTTTATTTTTAGAAATGAATGCTTTTACTCACATTCATGAGGTTTCTAATTTGGCAATAGCAGATATTCACTACAGATTAGAACTTGTGTAACAGACCTTTTTTAAAAAAAAACCAAGCAGTTGTTCTATCACAGTTCAACTTCGAAATTAAGAATCTCTTGGTAAGTGAAAACTTAAGGTGGAACTTAAAATAACACTGAAGCTAGTTAGAAGCATCTAAAAAATAACATATAAGAAAATAGGACAAATTAAGGACAAAGTGTGTAATTGAAAGTATGTACAGTTCTTTCTTCATTAATACATTCACTAGTAATGTAATCAGGGAGTGACCTGTATAACTCTTCCATGTTTCTATCAGTTAAAAAAGAACTTTAAAAGTAATTCCAATCAAATTCACCTATTACATAATGTTTTTGTTCTTTGATATTGCCAACCACATATAGGTAAACTCATGTGATTATTAGATTATCAATTTATTTATACAGCAGATAAAGATATATTTTATATAGGATTTTTTACTTTCTGAATAACACATTACACTTTTTTATTAGTCAGCAAGGAACAGTCTAATAATTCACATGGGACACATTTCTAGCGTTTCTATTTTTAAACAAGCTTTACAGCTATTTTAAGTTAAGAAATCATAGTTGAAAAAGTCTTACATAAAAAATAAAATATTCTCTCATATGATTTTTAAGGACAATTAAAAGGGAAACGTAAAAAGAGATGGAAAAGTCAGTAAGGAGTTGCTTTTTATGTCAAACTCTAAAGAATTGCCATTAGCTGTTGGAGGTGAAAACACAGCTTAATTAGTGAATGCAAACAGGTATGTGAACAGGCACATATACAGGCAGCAGGTAACTGTGCATGGGTGTGTGGAACGGGGGCTGCTGAATAGCTGAAATTGCACTTCTGAGCTGTGAGGCAGATTCCCACTACTTGCTAGCTGCAACCAGTAGGGGCTGGTTGTAAATTTCGATAATAAATGGTCTAGACAAAAGCACCATGTTCTGAATCCTCCCATTAATGAAGAGGTGTGAGACAGAAGCACCAATTAAGGAGGCTGATCATGAGTTGTGCTTCTGTACATAGACTGTTTAGACTGGGAAAACTGGGGGCTTAGGGTTATGGAAAGAAGAGCTGCTGATGAGAAGAAGCATCCTGAAAAGAAGAATTGGTGACAGGAAAGAGAATGGGGGTTGGAAATAAGGTGGAGAAGATGCTGACTAGAAGACAGATCCTGAAGTGGGAGAAAATTCTGTAGATCATAGAATCATAGAATATCTCAAGTTGGAAGGGACCCATAAGGATCATCTAGTCCAACTCCCTGCTCCTTGCAGGACTACCTAATACTAAACCATATGACTAAGAGCATCGTCCAGATGCTCCTTGGACTCTGAAAGACTTGGTGCCGTGACCGCTTCCCTGGGGAGCCTGTTCCAGTGACCAATCACCCTCTCAGTGAAGAACCTTTTCCTAATGTCCAATCTGAACTTCCCCTGACGCAGCTTCATTCCATTTCATGTCCTATCACTGGTCACCAGAGAGATATATGGAGACAAGTAGCGGGAGATGCCTGGAGATCTTGGCTGGTGGTGCCCAACATCCATAACTGCAAGCAGTAGCACAGCACAAATTGACACAACCTTCTGCCCAACCTTCCTGGACCAGCAGCAACCTCGCTGCTGGGGAGGGAAGTTGAGACCTCGTGAGCTTAGCTCTGGGGGGGAACCAAGTGAGTGAGTGTGTGAGATAACCAAGTAGAGTAAAAGCTCTTATCTCACTGGGTTCTTAAATACCAGGATCCAGATCCACTATGGGTTATTGCTTATTTTGTCTCACTCATGAGAGTACTAACATTTTTGACAGCAAAAACGCTTTAAAAGAGTCTACAATAAACATTCAAACCAAAGGAATCACAAAAATTAGTTAGAACTGCTGCTGGAGTCTGTACAAGAAGCAGTGACAGGGAACTGAACTGTCATTTTGACAACCGTTCAGGCTTGGAGAAGAAGCCATCAATTTGCCAGACTCTTATTGAAAATATAAAATATATAAACATGCTTGAAACTGTTTCCTTTATCATTTTGCAAACTGTTCCGTGAAGATACTGCATTCAGGAGAGCTCCCTAAGACATCCAAAAGACTTGCTCTTCTTAGCTTCACTTTTCCATCTCTGCATCTCCTTGTTCTGACCTTTGGTGATGGATTTTGCTATTTTATTAGGGTTAGTCTGAACCTTAGGGATCTTACTTAGCTCTACAGAAACAGTTTCTAGCTTTCTAAATTGAGAAAGTTTCAATTTAGAGAGAACACCTAGGCTAACAGCTGGGACTATGGTTATACTTGTTGCCCAAATTATATCCATCAAGATCTTGTGATTAAATGTGCAGGTAATTCGGCAAGTATTTTCTGAAGTTTCCTGACTTCTACTTCAACACGCAATGCTGACAATGGGGTATTTTCTGTGCTGAGTGTCTTACCTTAGAAATATTACCAAGAAGTTGAAACTAAAATTCTATCTGGTTGTACTTTAAGCTATGAGAGTTCTCTTCTGATGCCTCTCCAAAGGGCACTTTACCACAAGGTAAACAGGACAGTATTTGGGTCACAGCCTTTAAGTAAAAGAAAGGTCTGGTTTAGGTCCGTTTTAGGTCCAAGGAAAGCAATATGGCAATTCTGTAATGCTGTGCCACTAAAGCCTGTGGCATAGATGAACCCCAAAGGGTCCCAGAACAGAGGTCTTACAGCACTTTTAAAGAAGTTAACTTGCTGGCAGAAGACCAAGAGTGTGGCAAATTAAGGGTCTAGAAAACCAGAAATCTCAAGGGCAAGGCTGCCAGAAGGATTGTGCGCTGTGTGTGAGTAAATTCAGCTTAATTTTATAATGAGTTTCTAGTGACCTTCCAAGTTAGTTACTATAGTTATGAACTGATGGAGAATGTCCAGTACAGTAATTCTGTAGAATCCATATCACAAAACAGAGAACATGAGAAAAAATGCATTACGATACTTCTATAAAACAGGAGTAATGACTAGAGGGTTAGGAATTTCCCATGAACTAATTACTACGTTGAGGTCTGAGGTGAAGCCTCCAATTCTTAAGTCCCAAAACAAATCATTAAGTGCTAGGGAATACTGTCCCCATTAGCCACTACTGCATCCCAAATGATTTTAATTCAAATCTACTGAAGCTTGTCAGTTTAAATGCTAAGAAAGTAATGACAGCCTTTTCTTTTTTTGTTATATTGCTTCATCTCATTGAACACCTGACCGAGAACAATGATAGTTTTACTTTCTAATTTTTTCAAAAAAATGTTTTATCAGAGCAGTTTCTAATATTGATCCCAGGCAGAACTCCTATCTCACTGCCTTCATTTTTACTTACTACCTACTACCTGAACTCCACAGGACATAAAATATACTGTCTTAAAAGGGTTCAAGTAAAAAAAAAAAAAATTTGTAAAATGCTGAAATACCTATTTACTCCTACAACCTGAACCCCCAAGGAAATAAATATACTGTCTTAAAAAGGGTCAAATAAAAAAAAAAAAAATTTGTAAAATGCTGAAATACCTAGGAAAGAAACTTTTTTTAATATATTGGAAAAACAGTGCTGAAAATGTAAGCATTGAAAAAATTAGGATGAACAAAATCAATGTATGTTTTGAGACTGGTACTTTTGTAAATAAGCTTTTGGCAAGCCTGTCTAAAAGGCCAAATGTGAGTCTGGTTGCTTTAAATTATCTATTATGCAAAATCAAGCCCATTGCATCGATATTGATGTAGATTTTTGTTCTTTTGACAGGAGTTATGTTTTCTTTATTCTATGTTATGTTATATGAAATACAGAATTTGTGTGCAGGAAAAAATTAGAAAGTAACTGCCATCTGAAACCTGTCAACATAAATATTTTCTCTTGGACCTTTCTTAATGTTAATACAGGGAACTCAAGGATTTAGGTTTGAGAAGTGGATTCCTATCCTAAGATCTGGAAGAGTTTCTGAACATTTTCTAAGTAAACAAGGTAAAGGAGGAAAACTTTTCCTGAGCATTAGCAGAACAACTGCAATTCACGTTAGCAACAGCATTTAAAAAGGCTTAGCTGCTTCAACCAGGAGTAGTCAAGCACAGACCAAACAACAAGAAGGCACCGAGTGAACTGGTTGGCAGAACAATGATTTTCTTTGAATCTGAGATATGTCACAGTTAAGCAAAGCAAGACTTGTCTGGCCAAAATTTGTGCAACTAGAATACTAGGCCTCGCAAGTATACTACCGAGCGACAAACAGAATAAGAATTCAGAAAGGAAGGGTGAATTTAAAGACACACAGGTTGTGAACATATTAGGAAGTATGAAGATGTGGAAAGTGAAGTGAAATGTGACACAGAAGAATAGACAAGGGTAGAAGATAGGAGGAAAATGACTTTGACAGATGATGGTGTAAGAGGAAATGTTATTCCTTCTTGCCAATACTGAGGTCAGAGAATCATAGCTCATTTTATTTTTACAATTTCCGACAACTGACATATGCAGTAAAGATATGACATATATGGCCAAATTTGCAGGATAACATTCAAAATCTTTGGGTAGAGGTCTTATTTTAATTATTTTTTAATTTTTAAAAGTTGACTTTGTCTTGATTTCTTTAATGCAGTCCTCTAGAGAAGTAGATTTTACTGAAAATCCTACAGGCAGTTGCAATACCAATACCAGTATCCAAAAATCATAATATAGCTGGCAGAAAATTGGACGACCACTAAGAATTGACAAGGAAATAATATTTATTTGATTTAGTTAAAACAGATGGGATTATTAAGGTATATCATATTCAGATATCTAGAGAAAAAATTATCAATCACTATTTTACCAGGATTATAAATTTGTTTTAATAGTTAGATGATGGCTGTTCTTCAAGAAATACATGGCTAGAGGCAAAAAAATCATTAACACTGATTAAGAATTGCATATATTTAATTGGCATATCAGTTGGTACTATTTGCAACTCAAGTTTATCTTGATGATAGTAAGACTGTGTCTGGCGATTTTGACTTAGGATTTTTAAGTGAATGCTTTTCATTTATTAATATTTGTTGTGGCTCTAGTACAATAAGGCCCAATTCTGGTTAGGTCTTCAGATTCTGCCAAATCAGCAGAATTATACTATTATAGTAGTAGTTATTGCATAAGTGTACTAGACAAAGCTCCCAAATTCAGGAAGACGAGATCTGAAAACTGGAATGCAAGGTGAGGACTGAATAATAGAATGATATTTTCTTACTACATTTTAATAACTACGTTTTGTAGAATTTACTTCAATTATATCAGCTTGTACATGATGCTTGATGGTGGGGATGTTGACAAAACCCACAATCGATCACAATAAAAGCAGCTCAAGAAAAAAAAGTATATCATGACTCTTCATTCTTCTCAATTATCAGTATAGTATCTAAGTAGAACAAATCAATTATACCAGTTTTAAACACCTCGTTTAAAAGCTGTATTAATCATCACTGCAACACATTTGATGTTAGTATAATGTAGCAGGGCTTATGCTTATGTGCACAGGATTTCTTTCTTGGAGTATTTAAAGTCATTATTCAGTAAAATACCTGTCACTTGAAGAGTAGATTTGGAAACATGCTGTTGAATTAAACTGTAATTTTGCAATAAATTTTTAGAGGTTAGACAGAATTAAGTCTCCACAGACAACTCATACTGTAGTGCCAAATACATGCAGATCTCTTTTCCCCAAAGTAATGAAAGGAAAGTACGTTGCATTACACAATATGACCTTTGGCTCTCACACTTGTCAAAAGTTATAAAAATCTGACTACTGAAATGCTCATTATAAGGATTGCTTGAAACAAGTTTTATTAAACTACCGTAGCTATTTAAAAGACAAAAAAACCAAACACAAAACCCGAATCTGAATGTTAGCATGGTGCCATTTGTGATAAAATGACCAGCTGTAATCATCTAATAATCCAGGTCATATAAAGAATATTAAATTTAATGTTTCCTTTCTCTTCTGTCCAACTACAGTAACCTCCTGAAAAATATCATCACTTAACTATTTTCTTTAATAGATATGAGGGTTAGGAAAAGCAACAGAAAACCAATGGTTCTTGTTTTTCTATAATCAAACCTGAGGCAGAAATATAATAATTAGATGCCAAATACAGCTTATCTTTCATTTGTTCTTCTAATACTCTTTTAAGGCAATATATGTACTATTTTCAAAAATGACATAACAAAGGAAGCAGTTTATAATTCTAAAACAGCAGTGTTTGAATGCTGTTCATCCCTAACAATCAGCGTAACACCCATTGCCAGCCATGCTGAAATACACAGTAAAAAGTAACCACTCGACAGGTGCTAAAAAAAAACCAGAAAAAGTAGGTCATCAAGATCAGGTACAAGCAAAATGCACAAACTCTTTCACTCCAAGCACAAGCTTAATAAAACAGTTTTTAAAACAAATTACAATATTGACAGACCTGTGGAGGAACCTGCCTCCTTTTTTGGTCAGGGGATGTGACATACACAGCTTGGGTATATGCATAACTTTTGAACCGTGGTTTAGGAGAAGATGAAGGTCCCTGAGGTACATTGACTGTGATCTACGAAGAAGAAATTAGAGGTGGAAAGAACAGACATATAGATAGGAGCATGAATTATAGAAGTAAAGTAACAATTTTAAGCGTAAGTGAAGAAAAAGAGGTAGGAAGGTCATCACCAGTTGTATTTTTCAAGGACAGTGTCGGTATTCAGCAGTCAAAATTGGAATGGTATTAAGGAAAGCTCTCATTTAATCCGAAACCCTTTCCAAAAGCAACAAACTGTCAGGACTCAATACTGGCAGAATAACAATGTAAATTGAAGGTTCTTTATAATTTACAAGCAAAGGCTCAAAAAACAAGTGATCATGTAGTAAATCCTGAACAAACAGAGCCAATACTCATCTGCTCAGTACTTTAAAAGAGACTGAGCATCCCAAAAGGAAGATACAGATTAAATTCAGACAAGTACACTAGGCCTAAAATCTACTAAACACTTCAGCAGAGGCTGTCTGATGATTTCAGTCAAAAACATAACTGACATAGCAAGCATAAATTAACTCCAAGTACTATATGAGCTTTTTGAGAGGCCAACCGTGAGCTGAGAACAGATGATCTTAAAATACAAGTCAGTGTAAATAAAATGCTAAAAAATTAAAAATGTGTCACGAATATGGAGAAACGTCAACTGCTATTCTCTGAAAAAGGTAAAAAGTTTCTACATGTCTGTGTTCAAATGTAAAACCTCCCCCAGCTTCTGTGTTCTTCCTTCTGGTGCCCTTCCACAACCAAAACATCCAGTGCTGTAAAAGAGAAGTGCAAGGCACTTATTTGCTGAATAGTTACTTTTAAAACAGCCCAGTGCAAGGTGAAAAGCAGTACGAAAGTACAGTTCATGCAGACAAGTACATTTGACTTGCCTGTGGTGAAGAGGCTTTGTCCATTATGCCCACAGTTTTTTTGCCTTCCATTGGCCATCTAATACCAAACTTATGGGGTAGGTAAGGGAAACGACCACTTTAGAGCAGCAAGATAAAAGCAGAAAAGTGAAACAACTCACTTCTTGTGTAAAACGCTGTTGATGATGTACTTGTATGTGCTCTTCTCTAGTGACCCTTGATTGTCGTGGCAACATCTCCACCTCCCTGATGGCTTCCATGGTGACTTGCTGGGGCAGAACTTGGAAGAGGGAAGTCACGTACATAAAGATGGACTTCTTATCTGGACAGGCAGTTGCAATGTCTGGAAGGCAAATTAATATGCATCATTTCGGTTTCCACATTAGACATGAGAAATAGCCAATCAACTTCATGGAAAGTTGGTAGACTAATGAGCAATCTATTGTCCACATGAGTTCTCTAGAGACTAATTAGAACCTTACAATCAGTTCCAAAATCACAGACTAAACTTGCATACCAATGAGAAGGAGCCAGTTTATAAAGGTAACCTATCTCGTTTAACATGAACTTTCCATCTATACTTCTTTAGTCAAAATGCACATCGTATACAATTTGACACTGTGATCCTCATTAAGCAGGACTGGACATAGGAAAAGGTGTATTTTCTTGTGCTGTATAAATACTGCAGTTAAAAAAAAATAAGGACAAGCTCATTTTCAAAGTCGTGCCTTGTACGTTCTCTTCACATCATTTAATCATTGGAAGCGACAATGATGTAGGGAAAAAAAAAAGATTTACAGGTTTTTCCAGTGAATGTGTTCATACAAAACAACTACTGAAGCCAACCTCTAATATAGCTACATAACTTTTATATTCTACTTAGTCTTATATTCTTCATGAAGCCTGTGGAACATCTAAGGAGCATGGTATTCACAGACATTAAAACACGTAATAGAACAACCCTTTAAAAAAAAGCCCTGTAAAATCTCTGTGGACTTCAGCAGTAAGTACAAGAAACTTTGCATGAACACAAAGACGACTTCAGGTTTTGCACGTAGCCATGATATACATCAGCAGGAAAAGTGACTTATCTGATTCAACATTTCAAGTCAATAACAATTTGTAAAAATGTAAGGCATGTGGCAGCTCTTTGATGTAGTTACTTTGTTATTTGGCATTGACATTTACCTCTTACACTCAGCCTAGTGAATCAAGATGTAAAAAGACTTGTACAAAAAATTTATCATTAATTCCGTTAGTGTTTTAACATGAGCGCTGGCAGAAAGCCAAGAGCTATGAGTTTTTACTGTCCTAGATCAATCCCGGCTTAGCTAAGATTTAAGTTCAGGGGGGAAAAGAAAAAAAAAAAAAAAAGAAAAATAAATCGATTCATATATTTTGGCAGACTCAATAATGCTACAGGGTAGCATCTCATTCTCTCTTCCTAGAATGCAGAATATGTGAGGAAAGGCACCTTATGTAAAAGCTTCACATATATTTGGAAATCAAGAAAAGACATCCTACCAATATTTTTGGTTTGGCTTTCTGACCTATCTCCATACCTCTGCTTGATACATTATGAAAGAGAGCTGAAGGTTTAGTTCTACTTAGAATTGGCTGGAAAAATGACACGTTCTCTCCAACATCCCCACCACCATAAGATTTACTGTCTCGGTGGCCACAGTATATAGCATATTCTCATTAAAAAAAACCCAACCAAACAAACCAAAAACCAAAAACATGACTTTTCCAAATCAAGTCACAATACAGCCCTCGGTCTCCACAGGCTTCACTCCTGTGATAGAATTCAGTCCAGGAAGTATTTTGCTATCACCATGTTCTTGTATTCTCATTAATATTTTAACACCATTTTGTTATACTCAGTGTCCACTAGTAATCGATGTTTACAATAATATCCATGCCTTTATACAGGCAAGAGTACATACTGAAAGAACAGACATTAGTGCCAGCTATGTTTTTTCCATTTGTTGTTGATTATTTTCCTTTTAAAAATGTTCTGGTAATCAAATAGGCAAATACCTTATCATTTATCTACACAAATATCTCACACAATAAATAAAGCAAGTCCTTGCAAACAATATACATGCCAAAAATTGTTTACCCATTCTATCTGACAAATAAAAAGTACATATGCAGCTGTCAGAATCCACCAGCAAATAGGAAAAGATTTAATTATTTAATCACAACAAACAGCTAAATAACCATTGTTGCAAAGCCTGGAATATCAATCTGTCTTTCAAAATTCTTTTTTGCAGGCTCTTGAATTATCAGAGCAGGAAT
>NW_008824196.1:2257798-2274456 GCF_000699105.1 Pygoscelis adeliae
CCTATGCCTTTGCCTTCATATTTTTTTCTTTTTGAATCCTAGTCTAATATATTGTCTTTACCACCACCACTGATAGATATTTGAAGTCCTAGTAGTTAGGCAGTGAATAAACTTAAATTTAAACACTTGCTTACAAAGAAGTTCACCAATTCCTTGGAAATATGTCTCCTTTCATTTCTGGGGGCAAATTACCTGTCAAGCCAACCTACACCTTCTAAAAACTAATCTCCAACTCTCGGAAAATACAGAAGATATTTAAGAAAATTAAGTCACAATATGTGGACTATGCCATTATTCAGATACTGGTTTTGAGAGAAAAAGTAAAAACAAAAAAAGGAATTATCCAGGATTTTTTTTCAAAAACAAGGTATCTTCTCCAAATTCCGTTCAGAAGCCATACTTTCTGAATATTTTCATCCATTTTCTTGACAATGACCTTCCAGGATAGGATTGAAAAGAATAAATAAGAATAAAACCAAATTAGACTACAAGTCAAAAGAGAGTATAAAATGGGAAGCATTATAACATTAGCAAAAATTATATTATTAACATGTTCATCAATCAAGAACCTGTAAGACTTTGGAAAGCTCTGAAAACCATTCCAGCTCTTTAACAAGATACAGTTGTACAACAGAATTGGAAAAGTTTCTAGCATGAATTTTCCAGCTATTGAGAGGAATCTTCTACTGTGGAAAACTTTTTGCTGGCAGATTAATATTTTTCAAAAGAAAACAGTGATTTTCTAGTACTCAAGCTGAAATATGTCACATGATGCATATTGTTCACAGAACTAGTTTTTTATACATCTTGTGATCCATAGGCTTACTTATTAAGACATGGTTTCTTTAAGCATCTTCTATAGCGAAAGAAACAAAACTCCTTTGCAGGATACAGAACAAGGCCCTGACTTTACACGCTCCCCCTGGGAAAATATTCACACACTCTGACCATTTAGAGAGATTAGTCTCTCCAGGGGGGGTCTCCAGTCAAATTGAAAAAGTAAAGAGAAATAAAACAAAACACTTCTTCTAACACACAGGCTGAAAAACCTGTCTGATACTAAGAGACACCATAAAAGCTAGAATTTGACCATGAATTTTAATGTACAATAACATCCTGTTCATCTAGAGACACAGCTACTTGGTAACAAGTCCCAAAAGAGCAAGAAGAATCTGATTTCACCACAGAACTTTAAAACCATGAAATAAACGCCAATCCACCCCTGTTTAAGTGCTGCTGCCTTTAAAGGGTTATTACAGGTTTAATTCAGGAAGCAATTTACCCATTAAAAGTTCACTACAGCTTGATTTTTATCAGCAAATATTCTTCATTTTCTGGTGAACATAACAAGTTTGATTGTTTGCTGAGGATGGGTGACTACAATAAACCTGAAATGTTCTGAAACCAATTCTTTTATGTAGGATGAAGTATCAAAAAAGTAAATAAATTAAAAAAAAAAAAAAAGGTCAAAGTCTTCAAAAAGTGATCCAACAGCCAATTTTTATAAGCCTTGCAGTTCACAGGTGGTTTGTTCTTGCATCCGTATGTTCCATCAATGAGCAATTCCCTGCCAACATTCCCTGTTCCGGTGGAAAGAAGCATTTTTAAGGGATGAGTGAAAGTGAGGATGACATAAAACACCTAAATAAGCTCCATATTAAAAAGTATTGTACAGGCCTACCAACAAGAACAAAATCCAGCATTTTGTTACACAGTGTTACATTATGTATATACAGCCACACACAGAGTGCAAATTACAAGCATTCATGCAAATTTTGCTTCCAATTTTCAAATACATGTCTACTTATAATATAGCCATTCCTATTTATTAATATTTTGCTTCCTCAGAGCTTTGCCCAAATAACAGTTCTGACACTATTTGTGCTGATTCTGCTCACACTTTGTACCGAACTAGTTGCAAAGTAACTTTGAAAGAAGACAGCTTAAATGCCTGCCACGTTGCCAGAAAGATTATATTACTGTACATAAATTGCTGATGTGGTTTCTTTAC
The DNA here is from genome assembly GCF_000699105.1 of Pygoscelis adeliae. NCBI lineage: Eukaryota > Metazoa > Chordata > Aves > Sphenisciformes > Spheniscidae > Pygoscelis > Pygoscelis adeliae. The sequence goes on from NW_008824196.1 coordinate 2,259,810, forward strand.
ATTGAGAGACAAATTCTGAAACGTACTTCACCTTATACAGTGCTGAGAAGCAAGATGAGACTTGAGCCCTAAAAATACAAGAAATCATCTGTCCTCAAAAGTAGGTAGGATTTTCAGATAATCACAAAGTAGAAAACACAGAAAACTAACTTTTAAATCCTATACATCACCTAATACTGTTGGCTTACATCACAACAGTAATAATAAAAAATCCCAATATTTTAATATTTTAATATTACTTGTTGTTGTCCCACAGATTTTAAAAACCATACTAAAAACACATTGCTCTCCCTTCCATAACACTGAAGGAGATTCTCAAAGTTGATCTGAATTTTCAGAGATTACGCAGGTTTTTTCCCTGATAAATGGAGGCTGCTGTTTTTTCTTCTAACAAAGACATTTTTCATTTTAAGGCTTATTAATGATACTAACACCACATTAACATTTATTAGAATTTCTGAAAACAATCCTACTGCCATCCCCAAATGCATCTGTTTAGAAAGGACTTAAAAGATGCATGGCAGATAAACTAACTGCAGCAGCTCTCAGTTTGTTGAGATAAGACAGAATCTAACTGATACGTAAAATATTAGTTTCTACAATGTAAACTCATTACAAGAGGGATTTCAATGTTTGTACGGCAACTCCTGCTGTGGCACCAACCTCAACTGCAGTATCTAAGATGAGGGCAAAGTAGAAGTATTTAAAAATGTACAAAGACAACTTACATGTTATTTTTATTTATTTATTTTACCTTTTAGCCTCAAGAACAAGGGTGAACTTTTCAAAACACGTTCAAATGCCTGTGATAATCCGTCTGACAAAGATTACCAAACCATTTTGAATGAGCTTCCACAAAACCTAAGTCACATAACTTTGGTCACGTTTTGATTTGGATGAACCTAAACCTGCAATTGAAACTGTATGAAAGTTTACGAGATGGTACTAGTAAAACCGTAACTGCTTGGTCTTAAATAGCAAGAAAAACAAGTAAGATTTTATCCCCAGATGGATGCATTAGAGTTGGCCCAGGATGGGTAAAGAGATCTTCAAAACATTACCCCCAAAACCAAGAAAAGAAAGAAGGAAAAGGGGGGAAAAAAATTGTAAACTTGGTAATTTGTACTCCAAATGCATATTTTCAGTCACTTACTAACAAGTTTATTTGCAGACATTAAGCTACAACAGAATCATGAGGCCTATCTTAGATTTCTTGTCACTGGTAACTTCTTAATTTCCTGATTGTGAAAGCATAAGACTAAATATATTCTGTTCTTATTTGAACACCAAGAAACAAGCAAGATTATCAGGCAAAGAATATAAGCTGTTTTTCTTAAATGTATAAAAACTTTTCCCTTAGCTAGCACCTGGTCCGAAAATGATATTGTTCTGCAGTCCATGTTTAGACTAAGACTATACTAATGGTAATGATAATAGCAGGAACAAAAGAAGTGGTAATGGTTTACTCTACTGACACTCACTGCTGCCAGTAAGACCTCGAAGTAATAAAAACTGTGCAGTGTCTCAAAGGTCAGCCAGTAGCTGCAGTGTCTGTTCTGCAATTATTGATCTTTTTTGCTTGTTTTTAAACTTGTAATTATTTTCTGCCCTGCTTTTGTACTCCGTTAGTAGATTGCATATTAAATTCAAAATGAAAGAAATCTTTACAAGTAATCTCAAGGAATAGTGGTGGACTTGCAGACAGACAAAAATGGAATAATTTGTGAAATACTGCATAACTGTAAATATTGAAATCTGGAAATTTAAACTGACAATTCTTTAACAAAATTGAAGAGCAGAAAACTGTTGTTGTTTTTCTAAAATGAATTCCTTAGTGCACTTTCCAACTGAGGGGAAGATATTTAATTAAACAGAAATCTGTGTGTCTACAGTCTCTTGGGGAGAAGACAGTTAAAATCTAAATAGGAAGGCTGTATCATGCAATTCAGCATATTCCATTCCCTGCTGGTACTAAGGGTAATTAAAGTCCACTTAGTAGAGAGGTAAATCTAGCCTGCAACCTTACAGAAGTTTGGGGGGGGGAAAAAAAAGCAAAACTGAATGGCTCCACTTCTTTCCAGTGATATCGACAAGCAATCAAAATATTATTTGGAACAGGTTGAGCAAAAGTCAAAATTTTTGGAAGGCTGTTCAGTGGTCTACACGAATAAGTATGGTGATCACAGTCTATTGCTTTGCAGAACAAAATTCACATTTTACAAAATGAACTGTTCGCAAAAGGCACAAAATACATACAGATAATTGAAGTGAGAGTGGAAACCTGGAGGACAGCCCAGTGGTGACCTATACACAGATAGCGGCACTGTTTTTCTTCCTTTCTGTAGCTATGTATACCCGTTCACCTAAAAGTAGTATGAAACTCCCAGAAGAAAATGCCATTAATTTTCCAACATACTTTTCCTTAAGAAAGTAAATGTTTTAAACCTAATGGTTAAGACCTACAGAATACCTTTAAAAATGCTGACCACAGCCAGCCTTTGTAGGCTGTGTTGAATGAGGTCACAACAGCAGCATGAGGAAAGTGTCTTCAGAAGACTAGCACATTTGTGTTTGCCTTTTAGAATTATGAAGACAGGTCAGGATTTGTGGGATTAAAATGTTGTGGGATTCAAGTGTATCTGGTATTAAAAAATTCAGTGGCAGAGAATACCTTAAATCTCTCTGAATGTCTGTTCTGATTTGCTGCATGAGTGTGAAGGAGTCTTGGACTGACATGCAAGCACTGTCCTGGTTGAGTGAACTTGACACTATCTCTGGTTTTGAAATCTGCAAAATCAGACTTAACACCTGTGCTGAACAGGAAAGGTGAGCCTTATTTTTCTTCAGTTTCCTTACAATGTTAAACATTTATTCAGTAACACCACAACCTTTGCACCCTAAGCTATATCTAAAATAACCATCTTCTTAGCAGCAAAGATAGCGATAGAAAGAAATTAAGTCAAAATGGCAATGGAATAAAATGCTGGTTTGAAAAAGTGGGGGTGCATCTGTTAACATTTTTATTATACGTGTTGTATACTAATATTTTTGTCAACAAGTAGGAACAAGTAGGAGTGAGCACGGCTCTCATCAATTTGCTGAAATAAATAAAAGACAATATTTCATTTTCTCACAATACTGACACACATTGCTGAAAGCTGCAGTTCAGTTATTCAAAACCCTCAAATGCAAATGCAGTTAGGGACAAGGGGGGGAGGGGAGGAGAAAAGAAAACTAAAACACATCCTACCACCTACGTCCTACTGAAGAGTCCTGAAAATAAAGAAAGATCAAGAGAATTATGCTGACTGAAATCTAGAGTCAGGGATAGTGTACAAAAATGGTACATTAGCAGGCACCCAAACAGCAATTTTGCTAAGAATATTTGAGATATCAGCAAGCGGGACAATATTTGAGAAAGCAAATGGGCCAATGTTTCAAAACATTGTACATTTTCCATTTTACTTTTATAAATATTTAGCCTAGAAAAGTTTTTACTTAGACACTTCTCTCCTATCAATCCCTGTTAAAGGTACATTTCATTCAGTATGGAAACTATGGCAATGATACTCAAAGACTGAAAAAGTATTTCTACTATAAAATTTCATAAAACACACTGTAGGTATTCTCCAAAAGCTAGACAATATTGATTCCAACTGAGTCCAGATTATCAGCTACTGCAGTGTCAGGAAGATTTTGCCTACTGGGACTGACTGTACATACACACACACAAAGTAAAAAATTGTTGTACAAATACTGTCTTAAGAAGTTTAGCTCCAACCATGACCTGTTTGCCTGCTCCAAAGTTACATACACAACATATGCTTTGCTGATTCAATGGTTGCAAGAATTGTGAAATATAATGGAAGAACTTGAAGAGCTAAGTCAGTATTAGCAAATTCCAAAAGCCAGCATAATCAGTGAGCAAAACTACATCATCAATGCCAATTAATTAAAACGGTAAATGAAGTGGACAACTCAAAATGTATGAATTAACATTCAGCCTTGCTAATTACATCTATTACAAATTTTGATCAGACTCACTAAGAAAATTTATTTAGCATGTAAGATGTTTTGTAGTCAATAATTCTGAAAGGTAACTATGGAAAAAAAAATTAGAGACTGAACTCCAGTAACCAAAGATTTTATAAGTTCTTATGGAAATAAATTAATTCCTTTTATTTCATTGTAAAATCTATTATAAAAATAATATGATAAGATAGATGGAAAAGGGCAATAGAAATCTAAACAGACAACTCTGAATGGACAATGGAAAGAGCATTATGCATACTGGATGGGTGATACCACACTTAATAAAAGAAGGTAATAGTTCTTCAAGTGCAGTTAAAAGCCACTGGAAAACATAGTATTCTTCTGAGATATTAGGTGTAAGATGAGACAAAATTAGAAGCATTTAATCTTTTACTAGTAAGTTTTTCCAAAATGAAACAGTACATTACAGTTGGGATTAAATCGTGAAATTGAGATCATAGTCTCGAAGTTATAAAGACATTCAGAATCAGAACTCAGTTTCAACCAATTTTTGTAAAGTATTTTGGGAAGAAATTGTAATGGCATATATTACATTCCCTATTTTATTAGCATATGAATAAAATAAAGAAGGATTTGCTACTTCTGTCTGAGATCTGAGGAGATGATTGTTTTCCAGCTCTGATATATTTATTTAGTAAAAGACAGGATTTTGTTCTATAAACCCTGTACTGGTCATACAGAAACAAAGACCAGGGGATGCAAAGGGAAATATGAACGCTGTCAGGATAGAAGAAATTTCACTGTATCTAACAAAGAGAAGCACCCAGAACCTTCACTGGTATCTGCAGAAGTACAGGGATTCTGCTTCTATGGTATATACCTTCCTTTTATTCCCATCTGAAATGGGATATTTCTAACATCAGGGCAAGGTAATGATCACCTGAGGTTAATATCTTCCAAAACTGACACAACAAAACGGTGCATGTTACTGTATGTAGGCTCATGCTCTTCCCCTCTAGAACCTCACGGACAACTGGTTTCTATGAAAACTGAGAAAAGAAAAATAGGAAAAACAACAACAAAATGCTAAAGATAGACTTATTTGAATGTAAATCAAAACTAAGCTGTTCTTAGCTTTGTTTTGATTTATTAAAAAGTAGCAGAAAGTTTAAGGAATGTAGCTTAATTTCTATGCAGAAAAATTCCTAACTTTAGGTGAACTTCGGGTGTAACATTGCTTACAGATATCTTAAAAAAAATAAGAAATTTATTATGTACAATAGTACCTTCAGTGAAAGTTCCTGTTTTTCACTAATTTAGGCCAGAGTGTTGTTTGCAGATACAATTCATACTTTTTATATTTAATAGATCATACTTTCACAGGGTATGCAAGTTTGATTAATTAAAACTGAAAAAAATTTCAGAGAATCTTTCAATATCATTACAAGAGACTAGGGAACTTTATTAACTATTAAGGTTTGGTTACATACAGAATATCTAATATGAAAAAAATTCACTGTCTGGAATTAATCTGTACAAATTGATTTTGACGCATCAGTTTTAAATTCAAAGAGGAGGTTTCTTGCTGACTCCTCTGGCTGTACATCTTGAGTTTTCTCAATGGATGTGTTCTTCCTGCATCCAAATGAAGAGCAGTTACCTAGTTAATATTGGCTTCTATATGCATGACTCACACACTGTATCAAAATGACAAATAAGGTCTTTAAAAAAGTTAACTGTAGCAGATGCAAATCTTTTAAAAATACAAATACATCTTGAAAGAACTGAAACCCAAGTGATTCTATTTTATATATAACCGTAATTATTCCTACTTTAAAATGCTAAAAAAATAGGTTAGAAGAATTTCTTGTAAATGCAGTAGGGGAAGGATTTTTAACTTTTGAGGGATTATTTCACTAAGAATGCAGCAAATAGATTAATGTGCTGATCTTTTTCTTTAGGCTGATCATGAGGAAAACCAGTCTAAAATATGTCATGCCAATAATTTTTAAAAATGCAAGTTTTGATCAAATGGTTATTCACTGTATGCATTCCATCCTCCAGCAAGTTATTTAAACATAACTGTTTTGCAATTTAAGAAGAAAAATCTTAAATGTAATTATCTGAGGGAAGACAATTGTTCACACTGGACAGTGAGAACATCTCAAGCTCATACTCTAAGGCATCTAATACTTTTTCAGCTGGAAACATCTGCTCTTGTTTTACATAAAAGTAAGCTTCTATTTGCATTTCTGGTGTGTTGTCATCAAGATAGTCTGGAAAGATACATTTTGCAGATCTTGAATTAGGGCCACGCTGAGTTTATTAGACCACATACTGGGTTGCTGTTCTGCTTGGGGCACAGAAAGCTCTACTCTCCTATCCTCCCTTCACTTCACGATCAACTTGGTTGTTTAGCCTGGAGAAAAGGAGGCTGAGGGGAGACCCCATCGTGCCCTACAACTACCTGAAAGGAGGTTGTAGTGAGGTGGGTGTTGGTCTCTTCTCCCAAGTAACTAGCGATAGGACAAGAGGAAATGGCCTCAAGTTGTGCCAGGGGAGGGTTAGATTGGATGTGAGGAAAAATTTCTTTACTGAAAGAGTGGTTAAACATTGGAACAGGCTGCCCAGGGAAGTGGTTGAGTCACCATCCCTGGAAGTATTTAAAAAACGGGTAGATGAGGCGCTTAGGGACGTGGTTTAGTGGGCATGGTGGTGTTGGGTTGACGGTTGGACTCGATGATCTTAGAGGTCTTTTCCAACCTTAATGATTCTATGATTCTATTCTATGATTCTATGATCAAGTTGTTAAATACATTCAGGAGAGATACTAGTGAATATAACTCCTAGCAACAGCTTCTGTGACTGTGACATGATAATCTGTTTTGAGGTAGTAATCTGTTCTGAGGTGAACTGTTACACATTTTATTCTAATCTCTTCTCTTGCTGTCCACTTTATTATTTTCTTAGTGAAAAGGTGTAATTAGTATATTTCTACCTTTGTGTCCTGTACGTTTTCTGTATGCTATCTTTCCATGTGCTTTCTGTCTTTAAGGTATTTAAAAAAGAAAAAGGAGAAAAAAAAATTGTTTCAAACAATCTCTGGCAAACTGGTTAGCAAACAGAACATCTGTCATCTGGAGAAGAAGGTGTAGGAAGGAGAAAATAGAGATATAATTGCTCAACGGAATCTGTAAATGTTCAGAATGGAGAATCCTCCTTGACTGCATGCCAATGAACCATATGTGAAGTGTCAAGAGCATTTCAGGATGCGAATGAATACTGGAGTAACAACATGAATAAATATGAGAACTTGTTTTGAGAAACCCAAAAAAAATGCAATTTCATATGTGGCTAGTGTTGGAGAAGTAGCGAAATAAATCAAGGGCAAAACAAGATACCTTATAAGCAATACATACGTTAAAGACCGAGAAATCAACATTTTAGTGGCCCCTGTTTAAACAGGCAGCAGATGTCTTGTCTATTCTAGCCAATGCAAGCCTCAGCCTAACTGATCAAGCATAAGTGTATGTGACGCTGACAAGAGCATGTAAGGCCCTAAAAAGAAGTGAAAATGCTACAGCTCAGTGGAACCAAGCTGGGTTTGAGGACATCATACCTACAACACCTACTTCAAAAGTTCCCTGCAAGCTGAAATAGTTGTAAACATGCAACAACAGCAGCCAGATGTGACTGGGATGCCAACTGATGTATTATGTGTATGTCAAATAAACATTAAAATATATATAGGAATTTTCAAATGTGCAATGCAATATATTAAATTTGTTTCATATATGAAAAGAAAACCATAACTATTAAAACATTAAGACAATTAAGCTCTTATGCGGTCAGCAGAATAGAAGCATTGTAATGCTTTACTGTGTGCCTGGATAAAGGAAATCCTTCTTAGTATTGTATCAGTTTCTTGACTAGAGGAGTTCAAGTGTCCCTGGATGATGGGAAAGGCAAATTCTGAAGGAAGAGTCTACATGGGATTCCTGAAATCAGTTCTGCAGTACTAGCTTGTTTATTAAACCTGTTTCTGACTTCACTGTTAAAAGGTTTTCTCACATTTTTCTCAATTCAGAAGTATAAATTTTCTCCACGGCCTCCTCTTCCACAAAAAAATGGATAACATGATTTCAGTATTCAGACAGGTAATTCCAGGAATGATTTATGACAACAGCAGCGTAAGAGCAACTGAGAAAGAATTGCAACCTTTTCGTGGATGGCTTTATTAAATAACACTAACGGATTACCTACAGATGTTGCAGAAACCTTGGGAGAGACCATCTGGACAGTCTTGTTCTGTTAGCCTTCAGCTGTTTCCATCCTTAAGCTGAAAAGGCATGAATATGGACTAAAAGAAGCTCCCTGAAAGTTCTGGTTCCTCCTCCCTACTCCAATTAAAAAAAAACCAAACCAAAACAACATAACTAAACTAACCTGTCATAATCACTTCAAGGAATAATAGAAGTACAAAAATAAGTGGGGAAAAATGATAAATGACTACTTAAGACTGAGTAACAGCACTTCGAGAGCTACAAAGTACACAGCACAGAACCTACACTTCTCAACTCAGCTGTCTACAAACTCTGCCTGACCTGTTTTTTTAAGTTTAATCGTATCCCTACTTGTCTCCCCATTCCACAACGATTTAATCAAGCTTTTTTTTGAAGCTCTGGCTCTTTGTACTACTAGGAAAAAGTGGGTTTTGAGAGGTGAAAGCACACATTCTGTGGGATAAGATGGGAAGAAGAAATAGACTTTGACCCCAATAGTGCAGTTATCATCAACGTAAATAAAGCCAGTACTTCTGTCATAATTTATTCATTTTTTAACAGTGAAATCTCCATTTACCTTTGCCTCCCCCAAAAGACCACCAAATGTTTTTCATGCTTTAAACACACAATCCTCTAGTCCACCACAATACATTTAGGAACTAAATAAGCATTGTAGTAGTTTGTGAACATAATGAGTGGCTGCATGGCAGACTTTAAAGGCAGGTTGTTGAGTCTGTCTGGACTCAACACTGAAAGGCTAAGAAATGGTAATTTACTCTTTTCAAGAGTAAATTTAGAGACTTCGAAGATCAAAGCTGATAAAACCAGTCCATAGATACTTTAACTAAGGAAAGGAGAAGAAAGCTGTATTATTTGATTGGACAATGACTTTAAGTAACAAAAGTGACGTAGTCATGGAGGAATGCAAATTTTGATTCAAAGGGTTGTTATTTCTAGTACTGATACAAATTTTGCATGTAAACTGAATGTAAACACCCTTCAGATTACATGAGAATGCCAGTCTAAATAAAGCACATCTTCTTTAAGGTCCAAGTGGTGCATGTCCAGCTATGTCCAGCGAATGCAGACATAGCACATGAGATCAGATGTAGGCAGAACTGAAGCCTGTATCTCATGCATGTTGTGATACTCGCAAAATTACGCTTGTCAAACTTTGTAGAATAGCTGCAACTGTGGCAAATATATATGGTATTCTGTACAACAGCATCTCCTGAAAATACCTCATACTTCTAAGCATTCAAGGAGCCAGAGAGATTCCAGCCTTAAAATGCAGGACTTCCCCCCCCCCCCCCCCCCCCCCTCCCCAACCCCCCCCCCCCATCAATTTAGAAAGATAAACCAGACCCATCTTCAAGAAATACAATATTGATTTTACTGCACAAAGCATTAAGATGATCTGATCTGGAATTCTATGTTCTGATCAGACATGTTCAAGAATGATAAACCAGAAGTGGAACAGAAGAGTTGTTAGTGTTAAGTATGAGACAATGTAGAGAAGAATGAAAACCTATTGAAAGTCTAGTCAAACAAAGGCTGAGAGTAGGCATGAGTGTTCTTTATAAATATACCATGGGGTAAAAACAATCAGAGCAAAAAGCATCAGGCTCAAGGACAATGGTAGCACAAGAACAAAACAGAATAAACCTGAAGAAATAAAGTCTAAAAATGCAGAAAAGTTTGTCATCTTCAGAAAGTGAGGTTCTGAGAGAGGCAAAGGAATAGAAGCAAAGTATGCAACTGGCTATGACAGAACTTGAGGAATTTAATAAAAACATTATAATGAGACGTTTACCTGAAATTGCAGGTAACAGGACTCAATGCATCATCAGGTCCCTCATGTTCTGTTCCTCCCCCTCCTTTTACATTATAGTTAACGCTAATTATTTTTCAGCGATACATTTTTAATACAAGTTACTGCTATAGTTTCATGTGTTTTCCTTCTATGAACTCTACTCCTGTGATGTTTTTTAATTATTCAATTATGGGGAAATACGTGGATGCAATAACCCAGCAAAAATAACAATAAAATAATGTCATGTCTGACTATTCTTAGAAACAGACAAACCATTACACCAAAGATGTGACAGAGCTTTTGCATATATAATATACATATATATATTTACCAACTAATAGTACATCAACAGAGCATGTGAAAGAAAGCTTGAGATTAATTAGTGCACTCAATATAATGTAAATAGGAGTTAGGAACACATTAGAACAACAACAAATTTTATTATATTTATCACTTATTATGTTAATGAAGAAAATGCAAGAAACCCTAAAAATGGGTTTAGATAGGACTATGAAGCAACACAGCAAAAATTATCCAGGTAAAGTCTAAACATTAGTTGGTGCATATTTTAACAGACAGAAGAATTTGAAAATAAGGAATAGGGGCTAAGAATAACAAAAATAGAACATGTAAAATTTTAAGAAAATATATACTCCTGGAAAGAGATGGTAGAACTGCTAGTTCCACAATTAGTATATTATCACCTGCTCTTTAACTTACCAGTATTAATTATCATTTCTTGAACCATCTCTTTTTAAAATGGATGAAATTACATAAACTTTGGATTCACCAACAGAACAAATACACATTTGTCCAATTTTCACCTGAATGTCTACTTAACTCACTTCTCTTTCTCATAGTCAACTGTATAACTTCCCACTATTGTTATTTTTTTTTCACCAGGACCTTGCAACTTATTAATAGAAATCTATTAGAGCACAGTGATATTCTGCCTTTCTCCTGCCTCCTTCCTGCCCACCCCTCACACTCCACCCATTTAGCTCTTCCAACTCAGATTTGAAGGAATGGTAAACCTTTTTTCCCCTATTCCTAAATTCTTTGAGATTTAGTTTATAGCAGATCACAGAACTCATTGCAGACATTTTATCCTGAAGTCGAGCTACCCAGCAGTTTTACTGTTATTTTGCTTCTTTTGAAGCAGTCTTACTTCTCTTCATGACAGTTTATCATTAATAGTTAAAGAGGTTATGTCATGCCAGGCCTTAGTTTATGCTCTTTAAAAAAAAATAAAAAATTTTTAAAGTCAAAACAACTTAAATAAAAACTTTTATTAGCATTTTAGGAAAAAAAAAAAGTTTGTTAGAAGGTGTCCTCAAAAAGTTCTGCATGTTTAGTTTTAGAATTGACTTCTCTAGGCTTAACAATTAAACAAACAAGCAAGGCTACAGGCTCAAAGAGAGCCACAATGAGAATAAGCAACATTCATGATTACAGTAAATGGGAGTTGAATCTGGGATTATAAACAAGAGCAATGCAGGCCAACACTTTATTTTTTAAAATCTTTCTTTAATTACCCAGCACTAGTGAGACTGGTCTTAGTCCAAACATAAAGAGAGGATTTAGTGGTTATTAACTAAGAAAACATACATCATCTAAAAATTATGCAGAAGAGGTGGCCTTGGCAAAGAACTAAGAATGCTCTGAAGACCTGAGATTAGGCTTTGAAACAGGGCCTACAACATCTAATAAATACCTAAATACATGAAATACATGTCCAATCCTACCGGGAGATTTTCGTTCCTTAAGCAGAGTACAGTCTTGTAGTAAATTACAAACTTATTGTAAAACAAAGGTTACTGGTGTCTCCTCCCACTGACTTGTTTCTATTAATTAAAAAAACCCAAACAAACAACAAAAACCACAACCGAAAACCCCTCCAAAACTAAAAGAAAAACTAAGCAGCTCTCCAAACTTTAAACTAACAATATGCAATACTTTCTTCTTTACAAATAATCTACTAAACCTCCCAAAATAAGATGGCCCTAATTCTGCTTAGGTAGTATTTGGGTCCTTATTTAACAGTATAAGTCCTGACAAATATTCAGGCCTCGTTGCGCAACCATATTCCCCCAAGCAGATGGGCAAGCTGGCCCAGCACTCTAAGAATTCAGCCCATCTCCACAAAAAGGCAGTAATCACATTAAAAATGAGCCTGCGGGATTCAGATAGGACAAGCATATGACACCAGCCACAGAGAAGTGGCATGTTTCATTAACTTGCAACATGAATAGTTTAGTAATACATATTCTGGACCCTCAAGAAACATGTTTCATGAAACATGAAAGGTTCTAATGGCTTAGAAATGGCACATTTCCAAGTCTGGAGGAACAGAGTTGTTAGAGACTGAAGCGTTCAGTTTGTTTCAAGGACGGACACAGTAGCAAGGGGGACCAAGTGCCTTCCCCACACTATTCCTCCCATTAAGCTCAAACGGACCAGAGACCCCAGCATGGGAGCAGAAGGCATACTAAGATCTTGCCAACTCTGAGGCACACAGAAAAAGAGTGAACTATATTTTAAACCTTTGAATAATTACCTGAAAACATGAAAACTTTATGCCACCTACCATCAAAGCTATTCAGTAGATGCAGTTACAACAGCAAAAACGCATTTGTCCGTAAATCTGAGTCAAGGCACACCAGCAGAAAAACATGATAATTACATCTCCCAAAACTTTCCAGTATACCTAGACCCTTCCTTCCAGTCAGACTGCTCAGGTAAGTGAAATTACACTTAAACACTGTAGCCATGGCATTGCAAACAATATGTATGAAGTTCCATGTCTCCAGAACTTAACTGTGTTTCTGGAAACCCAGATGACTGAGAATATTACCCTGTTAATAAGGCATGATTAAGTCTCACCTACACTATAATTTTCAATTCAAACAAAGGGATGCAACTGTAGTGTACATAGGTCCTTACTCTCTATACAAATCATTACGACTTCCACTGAAATGTCAGTGCTAGTAAGGATATCGTTTAACAAAGCAACTTGTAAAAAAGGTACTAAATATACAAATAACACAAACATGAAATATCCTACACCAGGATAACTAGAGGAAGATAAAGCAAGAAGAATCAAAGAACAATACTGACAAAAACAAAAGTTCTATAGTCTCTGTGTGTTCCTGGCAAATAATGAATAGTGACAATTGATAGTGCATCATTACTGAAGCATGTTCAGAGATCTTACAGGTCAGCCTCTTTTTGTCATGTTTGTGTTCTACCATTAAATCTTAAAGTGTACCGAAACTGTACAGCTTTCTGAAGATACTGCTAGAGAAAATATAGAAGAGGCAGATCAGTATCTCTGGGCAATCTTTAAAAAAAAATGTTTTTATAAATGTATTTTTATTGTCTTTCTTTTATAAAATGGTAAGATGCCATAGACAGTGATATTTTCTTATAAAAATGTCCCAGCGTTAGCAAGTTACCCAACAGAGAGTTATTGATTTAGGATGGAGTTTGATTTTCTAACTATTAATTGTTTCTTTTCTTAGTGCTGCACTGGGCATCGCACCAGATATTCAGGAGAAAGTCAGGAGTGGAACATTATAAAGAAATTAGTTTAATGAGAATTAGAAATCCATAAAAGACTTGTAAATTTTCTGTTTCTCTCTTGCATGTGATCAGAGTAGACCCATAATAAGGTAGTTGTAGTAGAGACCTTAAACCTTTCAGAAAAAGTCAAATAACTCTGGTACATACAATGAGGTCTCTCACCTCTAAGTCACTTATTTGAATAAAACCCAAGCAGTTAAGAACTGAAAGTCACTACCATCTGAACATCTCATGACTGGTAGCCAATATGCAATAAGTCAACAGTGTCAGTTCCGTTCCTGGTGGAGTACATTAAAAAATAAGTTCTAATACATCACCCTTAAATGGAATCTCAGCAGAGAGGAACATGGATAGAAAGACGCGATATTTCACACAACATTAACACCTCCCCAGGTTATGTAATATACACAATTGTACACACAATCCAAAGATGAACTGACAACCTTGGTTACCCTAACATTTCACAAAGTTAGTTTATTAACAAGGCCAATGATAACATTCTCTTTCAGTTGTTGAAAATGCAGTGCTGCTACATTAGCTGGTCTTCCCCTTTCCTTCCTGGAATTTTCTCCAGCCGCTATTTTGCATGGAGCACAACCTCTCTTCCCCACCTTCTTGGTCCGTCTTTCCTGAAAGTCTATATCGATCTACTACAGCACTGCAGTCACGCGAGCAATTCCACCATGCCTCTGGAATCCCAGTGAGGTCAACAGCTCTGCAACTGTGCATGGACTTCCAAGTCTCCGTTTGTTTCTCATGTCATATGCATTTGGGTACTGATTGTCACACGGGGAAGGTGAGAGCCACCTCATCATGCTGTCTCCCAAACACTTCTTCACTGTCCCACATGTCTTCCCTTCTTTTCAGAGGATGACAACCCTTCTCTGACATAATTAGGTTAAGGTTCTCGTCACAAGGTCAGAACCTTGTTGTCAAAGACATTCTTGTCCTATTTTGTGAGACAATCCTGTTCCTG
>NW_008824196.1:2274517-2309259 GCF_000699105.1 Pygoscelis adeliae
AAAGAAGCCAAAATCCCTGCCTGCGACACCAGCTCTGCAGCCAAATGTTGATCTGAAAATTTGTCTACTCTTCCTTGAGCCTTTCCTCTTCACCAGCAGGACAGAGGAGAACACCACCTGCACCCCATGCCCTTCACCCTCACCAGAGCCCTGTAGTCACTCTTTATAAAATCCAGGTCACCCTGGCAGTACCACTGGTGCCCAAATGAATGAGCAACAAGTGATAGTAGCCTGAGAGTCAGAAACACTTTGGGAGTCTCTCCACAACCTCCTGGATCCAAGTGCCTGGCAAGCAGCAAGCCTCCCAAGACACCAAGCCAGGTTGCCAGAGGAATGCTCCCATCTCCTGTAGGAGACACTCTCACACTCTCCAGTAACTATCACCCTTCTTTTCTTCTTCACTTGGCTGAGGTGCAGCTGCCTCTGATACCTCTTGTGATAGAAGTCATCTTCCTCACCCGTTTCCCAGGCTCTTCTTCAGCAGATAACTTTTTAAGGGATCATCTGGGAACAGGTGGGGGTTAGCTTGTGCAGTCTGCTGCAAGCTTTTGCTCCTGTCAGCTCTAACAATTGGCCTCTGGTGGCTGCTCCTTTATCAGCTAGCACTTAAACATCTTGTCTACAACTGCTTATCAGGGAGCATCAAGCACCTTTTCAACTGCTTAGGAAGGATAGATACAACCAGTGGGCAAGAGGGCAATAAACAGAGGCAGCTGAAAGAGTCACAGCAGTTTCCAGACTTCTTCAGAAGAACTTAAGAGTAATAAAAAAAATAATTAGGGAATGGTAAATTCCTTCTTACATGAATAATCAGAGTGTACATTCATGAACACTATTAAACATTTCATGACTAGATAACGGGTATCCAAGAGTTTTAGAAGAAATGGATAATGCTCCTTACAAACATTAAAATTCATCCATAACTTGGACGGCATCTGGTTTAATCCTCAATAACATTTTGACGAAATGAAGCATTACATAAAATCTCAGCAGCCCCCATGAAACGGATTAAACCATAGTTATTTAGCAGAGAAAATTCACCATCCTGAGAAGCTTTTCAGTAAAGTTCTAGAGGAACCTATACTTAGGCAGGTGACAGGTATATGTCACCTAAAACCCAAACCACAGCTCCAGACAAAGTTAGGCTTAATAGAGTAAATTACTAAATAAAATTCTTTCACCTGTAGGATGCACGAGATCAGACCATGTGAACATAATATTTCAGTTTGGCCATACAATCTGTGAATCTACAAGAGAACTGCAGTGACATAAATTAAAAAAAAAAAATTCAGCATATTGCCAACTCACATAAAGCATTAAAAACAATGAAAGTATCAAAGCATTTCTATTATTATTCTTTGCAGCATATATTGATATAACAGTCAATAATACTGATTATATTCGAACATGTTTCTGATATAGTACACTTAAGAGGAAAAATAAAAAGTGATAAAGCATTCTGCTTTGATGTGGACAGTTTGTCCCTATGATCTAAGGAATTAACAGGAAACAATCATGCATTGACTTCAAAGTGGATGTTAGTAAGCACCTCCTGCAACTGGAAAGCTAGTCAAGAAGAGATTTTTCTCTTAATCTACAACTTTAATTCTGGATAAGAAAACATATACATTTCTTTGTGGGACGTAATC
Source organism: Pygoscelis adeliae (assembly GCF_000699105.1). Lineage (NCBI taxonomy): Eukaryota > Metazoa > Chordata > Aves > Sphenisciformes > Spheniscidae > Pygoscelis > Pygoscelis adeliae. The sequence continues at coordinate 2,276,167 of NW_008824196.1, forward strand.
TGACAGGTTGATGATTTTTAAAATCAGCATGCGGTTTCACAACAGTTTTAGCCCTATACCTTAGCTTAAAGAATTAAGCTAGGAGAGTTTTCATAATTACCACCCTTTAAATGTTGCACAATCCTTACTCTTTTCTTTGAGAAGGCACTGGCGTTTATCTCAGTTCTTAAAGAGCAGATTAAGAAGCCAAACCAGAATAAAACCAATGCAAAATAAATAAATAAATAACCCCCCCCAAACAACAACAAAAAAACCCCACCCTAAAATAAATATTTATCAACCAGTTTAGGTCTCTGAACCATTTCACTGTGGAATAATAGGGAGGAACAGTGTGGGAGGAAGCAATGAGATCATTACAGAGCTGACTGGCTTAAATGCTGTGAAACATTCCTTACAGTTGCACCACCAGTTCCCAGTTTCTGACTGAAATAAGGCTAGTGGGATTAAAACCATAAAGTTATACTTGTGATTCCACTTCTGTAATACTGAATTACAAGAAATACAGTTATTGAAACACCTATCATTAAGTTCCTGGTCAAATGAAACAGAAATAAAATGGATTTTCTCTAAAATAACATTTCATAAAAGTTATGATATTCAATTAAGGTTTTCCCAGCTCATTTTGTCCTCAAACGCACCACAGAAGTGCCATAACAAGTTGAAGTTATTTTTTAGATATCAGATAAGATTTTATTCCTTCCTTCAGCTCTTCACCTGATTTTTTCAGTTTCATTGTGCACTATTTCTATTGCAATTCCTTGTGAATGACTGTAATGTAATTCTTCCTGTTCCACATTCAACTATTTAAACACAGTGAGGTGTTAAAATTACTGTAAACACTTGTGGTGGCAGATGCTGATATTTTCAAATGGCACCTGGTGGACTTGTTTTAGAATTATTCATAATGAGAAGAAATGTGGCAGAACTGTTCTGAAGGGACTTCAGCACTGCAATTTTCCCATGCTCTCTGAAAAGTGGTCGCATTCAATAAATTACCGTACTACGTTCCTGTTTCTTCCACTCCTGGCTTGTGATAAGGGGTATACACACCCCGAGGATTTATGCGATAAAGCTAATTTGCTGAGTTAAACAGCCATCAAAATCAGCACTGCTCTGAGCTTAATAACCTGCTACAGACTTATAAAGCATTCTGTAAGAATACTACTGACTATTGAAGTAAGACTCTCTTTTAATTTTGCCATACAGCAAATTAAAATACTGTATCTGAAAGAGAAAGACAAACAGCCGTCTGGAAACAGGGAAAAGTAAGCCATTACACTCTGCAGTCATTAACTGCTCTACTGGAGCAAATAGCTTAATTTTTCTTCATTTCCTTGCAATCAACAAGCAAGTCTCTGGGTAAATAAATAAAGGAAGTGGTGCTGCATATGCTTGGCTATCATTCCAGTCCAGCACGAAGCACTGGTATTGTCTGCTTTCCTGAGTCCTCACTCCCCACTGTGCAGTAGAAACATTTTCTTCTATCCAGTAAAACAAGGTCAAGAAAGCCTTAGAAAAAACTTTCATATTCACCTACTTAGTAACTAATATCAAAATAAATTTACTATAAAACACAAAAAAGTAAGCACAGGACTGTAATTCCAGGTTAACAAGGAACTTAGTTTTATCAATGGCAAATATCAATGCTCTAGTCTTTATTTTGCATCTATTTCTTGATACAAAAAAGAAGCCAACAGTGTATCTCACCTAATACACCTCAACCTTTGTAAAATATCGTAAAACATATTTAATATAATTTTGAAACCCAGAAGCTAGCAGAGAACATGTGAAAATGTGCCAAATGAATGCCAGAAGATAAAAATTAACACAGGTTGTGACTTAAACTGAAATCCCATTCATTCTCCCCCATTCCCTTCTTAAAATGAGCAAGGTTTTTGCATTAACTTAACATGTGGCCAAGACTTGAGTTTTCAGAATGTATTTATCAATGCCTAACTGTTTTCCTGATCTAAAATTTGCATGTTCTTTATGTTGAGTTTAGCGGAAAGTGTATGTATTACTTGTTTAGACACATGGTTTATTTGGAGTACATACTTCCATATAATGTTGCCACACAGTATGTATTGCTATACATAATACATAGAACATATACTATGTATTGTACTATATGCGTGTATAGTATGTGTCTATCAAAAGAAGGTGCTATCACTCTCCAGAGGGGAAAACTGTCTGTTCATATTGTTCTGGTGGAAGCAGTCTGGCTGAGGTGGAATGCGCTGGAGAGAGAGAAGTTTGTTCCTTCTTTAAAAGTACCTGAGAACGTCAGAAGGTGTTTCTGGAGTGCGCGGTGGAGTCAGGACAGCAAGCTGCGAGCTTGTATCACGAACGAAGAAAGAGATGCCAGAGAAAACAAATGGGATCTCAACACAAGCCTCAGAAATGCTGAGAAGAGGTATTTTTCCCAAAGACCAAGGAAGGACAGCAAAGAGCTCACTGCAATCCAGAAAGGCACTAAAAATTGATGGTCAGAGAGCAAGCATGAGGAAAGAACCTGTCTTGCAAGGACCCAGTGTTTCCATTCCTTCTCACTCAGCAATACTTTGGTTTTCTATTTTACAAGTTAACTAGTTGTGTCTTCTGGTTTTGCATGGTACTGCAAAGAAAAGGTGCAAGCAGATGCATGTCAAAAACCTGGTGTTCAGGCTCTTATTATGTAGCCTTTCCTTCCTAAATTATTTCCATAATTGGTTTGTAGACTTCAGCACAAAAAAAACCCAACACACTGGGCACAAGCAAATCCCATGGACACAAGACCAGTACAGTGTGGTCTCAATCAAAAAAGGAGAAGATTCCATTAATGTGTAAATACTTCTAAGATGAAAGAAATTAATTTATTCTCTAAAAATCTGTTCTTATGCTATCACATTGTTTATCCTTCCATTGATTAATTTTTCAGCCAACACAGTCCCAAAAAAGTTGATGGCAGCTCCATCAGAGACACGCTGCATCTTGCCATTTTTAAAGAACCCTCAGATGTGGAAACCCACGGACTCACAAAGCCATTACGCCACACAAGGAACAGGTTCCAAGCAGACTAGAAGCCTTTGTCTGCAAAAAAGTAAACTCTTTACTTAAGCATCTCTGCTGCTGTAGTTCAATAGGTAAAATGCCTATTTATATTCAGTAAACTGGAGGTTCTTGGCATAACACCCTAGCAGCAATTTTTTCCTTTATTAGGCTCTGCTCAAAAAGCCATTATAGAGCAATGTGTTATGGCCCTCTAGACACAGACTGCTCCATGACCTTAAAGAAATTAATCTCTCTTTTAGTTTTATATTCTAATTTAAGTCCAAGAAGCCAAGTCACATATCATGGAGCTGTGTAAGATGCTAATAAAAAATTCATAATTTAAGCCTTTCTTCCATTTCAAATGTAGACTTACATCAGTTGCAATAACCACCAACAAAAGCAAGAACATAACTGAAGTGACATGCAATTGCATGCAATACAATGGCACAAACCAAGATACAATTTAAGCATAAAATGCTTTGCTTTATTTTAAATAATACTGTTTAGGGTGTAAATACAGATATTTACAAACACATAAAACGAGGTTTGACAACCACCTTACAAAACCTAAAGTTTTAACAATTAATAGCAGAAAAGTGGTTAATTTTTTCTTCACTTTAATCAAGTCATAACTAAAACAGGTTATCATGTTTGTTTTGTTATCTCTAAAGGGCTCAGAAAAGAAGCTATGGAAGAGTCCCACAGAATGGTACAAATAATAGGTAATGAATTTGGAAACTCCTTTTGTGTTCTGACAATGTGTATGTCTGCTGGAGAAGCATTCTGTAAGTATGTCTTATATGTAAGTCTTATATGTACAATAAGTTATGTAAGTAAGCTATATATAGTTAATGGCTGGCATTTTCCCAAACTGTTAACATACATCGGTACACTGAATTACGCTTACACAATTGGTTAAGGTTTTTACTGAAAAAAATAAAATTAACTTAGTTTACTTAGTCCAGGGTGTTTTTTGGCTTGAAACAAAACAGATAAACTCTTAAAACATTTCATTAGCATTAGGATTGAGTTGTACAGAATCTGATTATTCTTTTGTTGTTGTTGTTTTTAAACACAAAAGCTAATGCAAGGAAACCTCACCAAGAATCATATTTACAACTACATGTTGACTTGAAATTGAACGACTAAAAGCAATTTCTGCTTCAAGCTGTGGGTCAGAATAATGCATCATACAGTATTTCAGCCATTGAAGCCAACTATCTGTTTGCTTCAGTAACACAAATGTGAGGATGAATTCTGGCATTTGTCAGCCTACGGTAAGTTACTACCAGACTAATACTTGTCAGTGGAGCGATAACTGATTATACAGTAAAAATGTTCTGATGAAAGGTGATGAACATTCTACAAGGGAAAGATTTAAAAATCACACCAGTCACTATAGCTCATGGCAGAGTAATTCTGCAGTTCCTTGTTTTAATTTATCACAGCAAACTATCCAATACTAATTTTATCCAACATTTCCTAGTAGAATACTTGCAATACAAAAAGACAGCAAAAGCAAATGTATATGAACTTTGATATATCTAGTAGCAAATTGAGTACAGTAACCTTGATACTACTGTCAGTCTGTATTTAACAGGATGGATGCTCTTCCGTGCCACGTTCCCAGTCTGTACAACCGAGAGAGACGAGGGCCTTCAGGGATCAGCCTGTACTCACTGATTTTCCACTTACATCTGACACTTCAGAGCAACCGAGAGTCTTTTCCAAAAAGGGCCACCTTTTCATAATACTGAATGACCATCTGCCCATTGAGAGCAGGATACTTTTGACAGAGTGCTTTGTTTTCTTATGCCCCACACTGCAGCAGAAATGAAACACGTGATCTAGCAATACATTACAAGTGCATGTCTAAGTAGAGGTAACAGAGCCAGATTCCACCCTTTCTCGTGCTGAGTATCAGGAGAGGAACAGAATGGGATAAGCAGACCTGACACGACCTGCGAACAGCAGTTCAGCTAAAGCAGCTCTTATTACACACCACTCAAGTAGAGCTAAAGGACTCAAACTGTAGGAGTGAATGTAAAACAACAGCTTGGATCTCAGTGATGCTGAGCACCCTCAGATGATGTGCAAAGGTCTTCCCCCAATCAAAGGCTTTCCCCCAATAGGTACAGAGCAACTTAACTTAGGTACTAGCTCTTACTAGCTATATTTAACACTGACAGAAGACATTCAGTAGATTAAAGGACTAGGTCTGAAAAAATTTTAAAGAGTTTCTGAACAAGAGGTTCAGAACAAGAACTGATGGTCATGTACTGTTGCCTTAATCGGTTTATCACATTTGTCATTACCATATAGAATAAGATGAATCTCTATTAGCACATTACTATTTAATATGCACATAGAATCAGATACAATGTAAATCAATCTCCAGATAAATTTCTGTTCACATTTAAGAAATATCTGAAGACCCTGATTCAAAGCAATATAAAAATGAAAGAATAAATAGCTTGATCATAGATTAGCTGGCAACTTTCAAATATGAGGATTACATCATTCAAAGTTAATTTTCAAACTATTTAAACTTACATAAAGAATGAATATCGAAGAATGTTTTTAATTGTAAATGCTAAAAATTGTCCAACCTCTGATACTTAATTACAAACAATTTTAAGCTACAACTTTAATTCAAAGGATGACTGACTGGGTCAAACACCACTCTACTATTTTATTAAACCATGTATCAAGGAGTTTGATTCAGCACAGCTAAACAGCCCATGTTCAGAAAACTAGCAATTGGATTGCAACTAGCTCATCCATGACCAAAACTAAACTCCTCTGAAGTTTAAAATAAATCATCTTGAATTCAGAGCAGCACATTAAGCAAATCTGAAACAAAGTTGGAGGTATGGAGATATAACTGCCTATTAAAATCCAGAATGTTTTTTCCACTTCACAGCTATCTCAGTAATGATAGGTTTTAGCTGTAAAAACAAATCGACAGAACTGGATGGGCTTCTGGAAACACAAATTGTTTTCTCCAGCACTACTGGGGAAATGTTAACTGCACTTACCATCTGTGAAAGGATGATAATGTTTGTGTACAGACCTCACAGGGATTTTGGTGAGGATTAATTAATATTTTTAATGTGTTTTAAAAATTAAACACTCAATAAGAGCACAGTTCATTATTCATTTACTTTAGGAAAAGCAGAATTCTTTACAACAAAACCAAGAAACAATAATTGTAATATCATTGCATAGTAGGAATAATATTATAAAATTATACACTTAAATTCTGTATAATAGTTAAACTGCAGCTTTTCATAAATTTCCCCATTCTGATGGTTTTAAACCAACTTTCAGTGCTTCGGAGGTTTGAAAGCATCTTTCCTTAAATTTCCAGGCATAATTTATAACCTGGAACTCAGGCTTAGTCATGGGTATTTCCCAAAGCAGTGAATCCTCACTCAACTTTCTTCTCAACAGAAGAAATCATCCTTGACAGAACATGTTCTTGACTTCAAAGTAAGAATACTCCCTCAATTCCATCTGTACTAGAAAAGTACTTATTCCCTTCAGTGAGGTTGGTAAAAATCAGAGGGTGTTTTTCACAATTAATCTGGAGAGAAGGCTGGATCAGAAAGAATGATGCTTCTCTCAGCTGAGAAATTTCACCTGCCCAGCTGGTATAAGACACTTGACGCAAGACTGCCATGCCAGGAACAAGATCTTCCAATCTGCTTCCACCGCCTGGTACTGTGTCTGATCTATTTCATGTTGGATAAATATTGACCAGTGGCTGTGTTCTCTGCAGGGTGTACGCCAGGTGAGAATGAGGTTATTGGCATTTGAAATGCTTTGTCCTGGCACTTGGAGTTGGATTCAACTCTTCACTGCTGTTAGAAATTACTAGTGGAAGAGCCACTCAGTCTTCCAACACTGTAATGAATGATAGACAGAGGATTTCCCCCTCTAACTGATTCTTAATCAACATGCATCAGCACAAAATCTTGTACTAATGAAGTATGAATCCACGGGAATTTCTTAACTCTCAGCATAAGGTGGTGATCTTCCAACACATTACCTGGAGCCTGGGTTCTTTTTAATCCTGGCGACACACTGTTCAGCTCTATTACAGTAATTTAGGATGATTACCTTAAAAATTCCAGGCAACAGAACATGTAGCATTTAATGTTTACCATTTTAATGCAAGCGTGCTCTTTTTGTTTAATACTGTTGTCAGCCATCCTTCTAGATTTTTTTCCAGTCCAATCCATGGAGTGCCTACCTTGTAACATAGACCTTAGTGGATTAACAGGAAAGTTTCAAAGAAAGGATTTGTCCATTCAGCATGGAGACAACATATGTCAGCTATCAAAGGACTTTGTAAACAAAAAAAAACCCTATGAGAAGTGACAGAGTTCAAAAACAGGGATTTTATGGTTGTGGTTAAAGATACTAAACTACTGGAAGAAGGATTATATAAAAGTCTGTCAATTTAAGGATGTTAGAGCCATGTTAAAACTATTATTACATCAGAAACTCCAAATTATTTTCCAATTTCTTTGGTTTAATGAATGATATTAAAGAATTTTTTTTTCCCCACCTCAAGTTTAGTGCTGCATAACGTCATGTCTAGGTGGGGGAGTTGTTTGTATAAATTGAAAAGTGGTGTCACACGAACAAGTAATACTATAGATTCTATCCATTATAATAGAAATAGATGACTAATATCATAAGGAACAAAGAAAGAATGGCTAAGAAATATAAGTAAAAATACTGAGTATTTCTCAATACTTCTTCATAAAGGATAAAGAAGTGAATTGCTCCTTAAAGAAAATTTAAAAAAACATACATTGTAGTTACAAAATATTTATATTTTCAGTGGCTCAGGGAAAAAGAAAAAACTATATCTACAGAGATCATTAAAGGTAAGATAGGTGAAGAGAGAGGAGGACAGGGAGCAAAAATCAGTCTGTCTTTAGCTATCTACCATTGTTCTTATATAATTTACTTCAGAAAGTTTGAGAAACAAAGACAATTTCTGTATTTTAGGTGACTAAGTACTATTAGACTTCTTTAAAAACATGTTACGAAAAAGACAAAAAAGGAACAGTTTAAAAATAATATTTGAGAGGAAAAAAAATAAAATCACTGACATTCATTGGGCTAGCAAGCAGAGGAGAGGCAAGAGAACAGTTTCATTGAGAGAGAAAGAAAAATTACTGTAGAGGAATCAGTAGCTGGGACTATAAAGGACAACTGCTAAAGAAACAAAGGAAGTTAAAGGTCTGCTTCCAGATCATAACTCCTGTCACGCAGGCAGCACAGTGTCCATTTATCACTTGCAAGATTGAGATTCAAGAGAAGAATCCATAAGCAGATCAGGGTTTAATCACAAGGGAGCAGACAGCAAATGAACACCTTGGAAAGCAGAGATGAAGGGAAGGAATGAAGACTCCAATAAAAGCAAGCCAGCAGGGCTGAAGAGCAGTTACTAGAAGAAGCATCATTCAAGAAGCTGAAATCATGTCCAAATGGAGAAAATAGAAAGGATAATAAATTCTGACAGGCTCAATGTAAAAAACACAAGAAAGACTGGCCAAGGAGGAACAACTAGCAAAACACATGAAAACTAGTAATAAATCTTCCCTCAAATACATCCAGAGTAAGATCCCTCCTAGAGACTTTGCAGAATGAAAGGATCAGCACAATAGGAGCATGCAAAGACAACAAGGCAATTGCTGAGAATGTAAATGGCTTATTTGAATTTGTATTCAGTGCAGAGTTTCCCATACTGAAATAGTCTGGGAGGGCATGGAGAGCGACCAGCTAGAGGAACCGTCTCAAACTGAAGTACACGTAGAAAAGATTGTGTAACTAATTGAAAAAGGAACAACAGCTCATGAGAAACAAATGTAATTTATCCAGGAATTACTAAATGAACTCAAGGGTGAACCAGTGAACCACAAACTGAGATGTGCAACATCTGCTCTAAAATCACTGCAGAATATGAGGCCTGGAAGGTGGCAGATGCAATGATAACTTCTAGAAAGGTTCCTATATTTACTGCTGTAACAATAATAAGTAATAGAAGTGGCTGACATAAAAAATATTATACACAACAGACCAGTCAACATAGCTTTTGTAAAGGGAAGTCTTGTTTGACAAGCAATAGAACCACAGAACAATTTAGCTCAGAAGGGACCTCTCTAGACCACCTCATCACAATCAGACTTAAAAAAAGGGCTGATTTCTATCAGGTTGCTCAGTGACTTCCGAATATATCCAAGAACGGACATGCCACAACCTCTCTAGGCACGTGTTCCAGTGTTTGACAACCCTCAAAGTGAAAAAAAAATTGTTCTTTACATCAAATTTTAATTTCCCTTGTTGCAGCCTGTGAGGAGACTCTGAGAAGAGTCTGCCTGCCTTCCCAACACTCTCCCATTAGCTAGTTGAAGACAGCAATGCTGAGGGTGCTGGCAGATGTCACTGTGTGGCCACTCTCTAACTTCTTCAGGTGTCCCCTGAGCATCCTCCTCTGCTTAAGGCTAAACAAACCCAACTCTCTCAGCCTTTTCTTGTATCTTATGTGCTGAAACCCGCTGAACATCTTTGAGGCCCTCGACTGGTCTTGTTTCAGTGTATCAAAGCTTTTTTGTTGTTGTTGTACTGGAGAACCCCAAACTGGGCACAATATCCTAGAACTGGTCTCACAAGTGCCGAACAGAGGGGAAGAATCACTTCCCTCAATCTGCTGGCTATGTTCTTACTAATACAGTCAAGTATGCAGTTGGACTTCATCGCTGCAAGGGCGACCTGCTCACATGTGTTCAGCCAGGAATTATCTGCAGACTTGCTGCAGTGTACTTCCTCCCATCACCCAGGTCATTACTGAAGACATTAAAACATTGTCAACCTGCCTTTCCACCCCCTGAGGAACACTAGCCACCTATTGGATTTTGTACCACTGATTACAACCCTTTGAGACCAGGAGTCTAGCCAGTTTTCTAGCCACATCTCTGATTTGGCTATAAGGATACTATGGGAGGTCTTGCTAGAATCAAAGTAGAAAATATTCATTGATTTCCTCTTATCCACACCACTAGTCATCTGAACAGAAAAGGATGGCCAGGCACAGTGTGCCTATCTAAAACATGCTGGTTGCTTCCCATCACCTTATTAATCATGCATCTGGAGGGAGTTTCTGGAAGAACTGGCTCCATAATCTTCCTGGTGACAGAGTGGAGGCAGAGCAGACTGTAGTTCCCTGGATCCTCTTCCTCGTCCTTCCTGAAGATAGCTGTGACATTTGCCTTTTTCCAGTCATCAAGAACTTTCCCCAAATGCCATTGAGTTTTGAAGATATTAGACAGTGGCCTCACAGTGACATCTACCAGCACCCTCAGAAGCCTTGGAGGCATTTCACCTGGTCCCATTGAGTTTTGCATGTTCAATCAGTTTATATGGTCCCTGACTTGATCTTCTTCTACTGCAGGTAACACTTAACTCCTGCAGACTCTACCATGAAGTCAGAGAGTTTTGAGGACACACCAGTAAAACCTGAGGTGAGAGCGGCATTGTCTCTCATTCTTTCCTGTATCCTTTGCTATGAGGTCTCCTGCCTCACTAAGCACTGGAGCCACAGTTCCCTTGGGTTTCCTTTTGCTGCTGATGTACTACAGATGCATACCGTAACTCTTTAAACGTGATAACAGTGAACTGGAGAAAGGAAATGTGACCAATACTGTTTATTTGGACTTCCAAAGGGATTGTCCTTGGAGAACAAGTCTCTTCTGCTGCATAAATTTCATGGATAGACTCAACTCAGGAAAGACCTGTTGCTAAAAAATAAACACTTTTGCAGGTAATTCCATAAAGCTCTAATTTCAAACCCAGGACAAGTATATTTTTAGAGTAAGTAGGAGTACTTTTTATTACCCATCTACAGTTTTAATAAAATTGCTGCCTCCTAACACTACTGAAAAAAATTAGTTTCATCTACCAATTTTAAATGGAAAAGATTACTGCCAAAGAATAATAAAAGCTTCTCACTTGCCAATTTACTTTTCATCACCATTTATTTCACACATGTACCCCGCTTAGCATCCAAGACTGCTCTAGTTTCAAAGTAGGAATTTCCTAGCTGGCAATTTGAAAAGTGGAACAGTACCTCTTTGCATTTGGCCACATCATGTGCAAGAGGGAGAGAGATAAAAGGGTACTCAGGCAAACAGCTCTGGTAGTGTTCCTTGCACTATTTGAAAGACTCATGTTGCCTAAAGTTAAAAGGTAAAGGTAAATTGTGCATTCCTAATGCAGAAGAAATACTTGTCTCAGCTCATTGAACTAAAGCGATTGTTCAACAAGTGATTCACCTATACAAATATACAGTTCACATAACACTGAAGGTCAAAAGAGATGAGATCAATCTGAATTTCACAGACCAAATATGCCAGATACTTATTTTTAACTTTTTATGTAGTAATACCAAATACTAATGCCAACCACATAAGAGCACACAATAGGTGCAACACTTTGAATATTCCTTATCCTTTCTCCATTCCTAACACTTAATTCCCCAAAACTGTTTTGAGACAAGTGCTGTGCTAAGTTATAGAAAAAATAATCAAAATACTGTATATTAAGCACAGGAAAGGTATAACATGCATTTATGCATACAGTGAAAAATATTCATAGAATAAGCTACAGACAAAAAATAGTGCTAGAAGTAGCACAAGTAAGCTGGGAAAGGCATGATGAAGTTCTGCTGTGCCATCCCAGGTATTTTCTATGACGATAACCATTCATTACTGAGTAGAATTCAATGCATATTAATATACTAAGGCTATGTTTTTCTTCCACACACAATTTCTCCTTAGAAAAGTCTCTTAAATTCTAGTTTTAATTTCACAACTGAATCCTCTCCCTTAATAAACATGCACAAACCCCTTGATTAATAGAACGTTATCATTAGCAACACTGGGGGAATGAATATGCAATTACCATAGAGTTCATAGAAGAGCAACGCATCTGAGCTTTATACAGTCTTTCAGCTGTCCTCAAACTAGAATTTGTGGAATTCCTCTAGCTTCTATGATATCTTCCTGGAAGTTTTCTCCTGTCAGCAATCCCCTTTCACTCTTTACAAGCAGAAAAATCTAACTTTAATACATCAGTTTATCAATATGAATCTTGAGATACGTGTTTCTAAAGGACAGTTATCCCCCTGGAGGCAATCTACTGGTGTTTGTAGTCACAGAGGGGAACCACAGGAATGCAGAACTTACAGAAGCTCCATCAGAAGACTAAACAAAGGCTATGTGTGCACCATTACCTCATCATATTCAATTTAATTCAATTAAATAGATCTTATTCTATCCTGGCCTTGTAGGTTGTGCACGCATTGAGAAAGCAAGCTCTAAGCAAACACCTTCACAGTCATACAAGATTGAAGTATAACTGTATTTCCAATTTTGGTCCCAGATGCAACAATGCTGTTTTTACATTTCTTGCCCTTAGGAGGCCATTGTCAATTACAAATAGCTCAGGCATTGGCAGCCATCACGCCTCTAAGACAACTTCCTTCAGGGATAGGGGAAGACATAATTGTTGTATCTTTTAGAGGCCAAGAAAATCTTGGATTATCATCTGCACAGTGAAACAGTTCAAAAAAGAAGAATCAAGGACAAAGCATCAACTGACATTTATTTTGATTTGGATTATGTTTGTGCTTAGTTCCATTTAATACATTTGGGTGTTGTCAGTTGACCCTGGCTAGCAATCAAGCCCCATCCAGAAGCTTGCTTGCTCCCCACAGGACGGGGGAGAAAACAGGAAGAACAAGAGTGCAAAAACTCATGGGTCAAAATAGAGACACAGAAATCACTCACCAGTTACTGTTGTGGGCAAAACCGACTCAACTTAGGGGATTTAAGTTCATTTATTGCCAATTAACAAAACCTAAATTTAAATACTGATTCAAGTATTGGGAAACAAAAGATGACATTTAAATACTTAGGGAAAAACACCTTTCCTTCTCCTTTGCCAGACCCAACTTCACTTCCAGGCTCACTTCACTTCAAGCACCTTGCCTCGCCTCCCTCCCTTCCTAGTCTCCACTTCTTTCCAGACACCTCTCCTCCCTTGCTATTGCCATGTTACACTCAGTCCCTTCAGCGAGGCAAGGAGGACCACATGATGTCAGAGTCAGTGCTTAGTGGTTTCTCTTTGCCACTCCTTGTTTCTCGCTCTTCCTTCTGCTGATCCTTCCTTCTCATGCTCTTCCTATGCTCCATCCTCCATGGGCTGCAGTCCCTTCAGGGCTGTACCTGCTCTGCCATGAAGCAGCTCCTATTCTTCTAACCTTGTTGTTCCTTCCTCTGCCCTGTTCCCTCCCCACCCAGTGTTTTCTGTCCCTTCTTAACTGTTTTCATATAGGTGCCGTCAACTTGGCTGATGGGCTCAGCAGTGTCCTGTGATTGGTCTGTTATGCAGCCAACTGGAACCAGCTGTGTCCAGCATATGGCAGCCCCATGTCTTTTCTCACAGAAGCCACCCCTGCAGTCTCCCCTCCCTACCTCAGCTACCAACACCATGACACCTGCACGTAATCCATTTGGTCAGCTCTAGTTCAACCCACCAAGAATGATTCTGTGGTTGACTCAAGTTAATTGAGAACATACTTAGATTTCAGTTAAGGTAAATTAAAATACAAGCAGAAATTTAAAATAGAAGCTACTCTTTTTCAAAATATTTTTTTAAACTTCAGATTTATTGTCTGTGAGTTCTGAAACTGCCAAACAAATACAATGATTTTTATGAGAATTTAGTTAGCAGCAAATACTATTTTAGTTTTCTTTATCATATAGAACCTCTACTGAAAAGGGCATCTTAGTCCTGAAAAATATTCCTTCTACATTTATTTGTGTAGTTAAAATTGACAGTCTAAGTTTTCTGACACACTTAAGTCATTCCCAAGTTTACTAAGTTTTTTTGCTTAAACAAAATACAATTTGCATGCAAACAGATCAGGAATTGTTTCAGTCACTTTCTACGCTTTTCTTCATGGAGATATTCTTTCTACTTACAGAAGGACACCTTTCTATACAGCGATAACTTTAAACATCATGATTTTAAGACACATTCAGAGATGTGTCTTGTCTATGTTTGCTCCCCACACACACCGGTTGCTGAAAGGTGGCTAATTTGCCTGATTTTTTTTCTCCAACATTTAGTGTAATTTTCAATCCCATATTTTCCAAAACTGAGTCATTGCTGTTTGCAAAAATTTTAATCCCCTGGCTGTTTTTCAGCATCTGGGTCCAGGAATATACTCTAGCTACAGTCTGACTACATGTCACAAGATGACATGGGTGCATTTATATATGAAATCTGACCATGGAGAACAGAAAGGACCCATGACAATTCCTGGATGGAATACTTAAGGAAAAGGGCAGTAAATTACAGTCTCCAACAGCTTTAATTGTCTTGTATTGAGCATGACCAATGTTATACAACCATGTAGGAAGGAAGATCACTCACTACTGGTTTTGCTATTGCAGCTCTGAAGACAGAGTCATGACTTGTGTGGTTGTGAGGAAGTCAGGGAGGCTGTCACAGCAAAACAACACTATAATAATGAGGGATTTCAATTCTTCTCATTTAAATTGTGTAAGTATTATAACAGTGATTAATGTAGAAAATTAATTTTTTTAGTCATCATTAGGTGGTGTTTCCTGAAGAAGTCAAACAACAAATACTCAAGAGCAGAAGCGATTTTTCATCAAGTTCAGAGCAGCATGCAGGCTTCGCAAAAAAAAAATGCCAAGAACCACTTTGCATGGCCTTAGTATACTTATATTCAACATGACTGATGGTGTTCCATTTTCCCCATTGATACAAGTATTTTTGTTTAAGCCATCGTTATATTTAAGTAACTTTGTTACAAGAGACACCATTGGTTCCAATGCTGAAGTCTAAATCATGGCAAGGTATTAGAGTAGAAATATTAAATATTTATAACTTTTTCAAAAATTCTTGAAAGTTTCCTATTTATTTAAGGAAAAATATGCAGTCATAAAGCACATTTCCAGAATGCAAACAAGTACTGTTTTCATAAAGGGGAAAAAATGGTCAGAAAACATTTCAGAGAGCAGTTATCCTTGCCCATTATCAATGCACACAAGCTTTACTCCCTTGCTGCTCGGTGACTAAGAAGTAGTTTCAGGAGCATCAGTCCATTTTCACCAAAGACAGTTTATTTCAAGCACTACAACTGATTCACACTATTTTGTCTCTGCTTATCACTGTATCCTTTTAAAATGTGGGCTACTAAAAAAAAACAAAAACCCCAACAACCAACATTTCAGTTTACTCCTTAAGCACCCCCCCTCACAGTTCACATTCAGAGAATCGCTTTGGTTATGGCTTAAGTAGTTTCTTCCCATTTCAGGCTGATTTTTTATATAGCCACTTCAGTTGTTTGGCAGAGTAATCCCTAAAGGTCACATCTCAAAAATATTATCCACAGAGGGTTTAATACACATTAGCAATATAAACCTCTTCACTAATTCACAACAACCTTTCAGACTATCTCTCTGTACTGTTGCACTAAATAATGTAACAGTAAATTTTATGATAAGCAGAGAAATCAGAATGACCAGAAGATAATCTACAGCCTGCTTACTGCAAGATACTATACAAAAGAAAACAACTCTCTTGACAAATTGCAGCAAACTATAAGGAAAACAGAAAAACTTAAGTTAAAAAAAAACTTCTTTGGATGTAATTCCATGACCACTCTAACAATAAATGTCTCTCTCTTGGTTGGATTCCAGCTGAAAGCTGTGACAGAAATTATCCTGTATTCATGGTATTCATAAAATGGTTACTTCCAGTATCTACCGAAAAGCAAATACATGTTATAATTTTTCTATCAAGAGAAAGCATTCATTTGGGGCTGTTTCCTTCCACCTAGCTTCCAGAAAGTAACTATCAAGAAAGCCACTGCTCATTAAGCCATTGGTTTAAAAACTAAGAGGGAAATGAAATAAAAGATCAGAGGAAAACAGAGAAAGTATGATCTCCAGAAGTCTTGTTCCTTTATTTTTTAATGTATTTATTCATTTTTGCAAGTGCCCCAACAATGACTGCCATTTGGCATTCAAATGCCTCAGAACTTTCTATAAATCCTATCTGAACTTCAATTTCTCTGACTGAACCAAGGTTTTTCAAACTACATTGTTTAAATGAAGCCACTGAAAATTATCCACAACAATAGACTAGTTTTACAGTAATTTTAGAAACGGCTTTTGCCTTATTTGCAAAGCAAATAATCCCCAGAAATACCAGAAAATGAATAAACCCACCATCTTCTACGAAGATATGACAATACCGCTTCTTCCTCTTTTAACAGTGAACCTCAAAGCTAGAAAAATTTGGAAAAGAATTGAGAAAAACTAAGCAAGTTTCTCCTGTAGTCCTGCTTTCCATGCACTTTCATTTTAATATCTTAAAAACGCAAGAACTGCCTGAGGACAGGTGATTCTTTTTTCTCTTTCTAGATTCAATCATTTCAATCATTACCATGTGTTCTCTTTAGAATCAGTAGAAAATAATACTCATTGTATGGAAAAAGGAAATGCCTCTTGCAAGGTATTTTTTCTGATCCGATTTCTGTACAGGAAAGCCATTACAGTGCCCAGAAAGTCTTGTCTGCAGGATTAATGCAGACACACTGAGATGCTAAGGAAATTAATTAAGGCTTTAGATACGTTACCTTGTCATGGAAGAATGGCAGCTAAAGACGAAAATCACTACAGAGGGAATTACAACTCTCAGGGTCTTCTTAGAGATTTTATCTCAAGACAGCCATGCTTAAAGGTTGGGATACATCTCACAAAGTTAGACTTATGCACATAAATGAGTTTGGACTCTCTCAGAGTCAGGGCCAAAACCAGAACTTATCCATTCAAAAGAGTTATGACATGATTCATCTCATCCTAAAAAAAGCATCCACCTTAGATGACTCAAAAATTTGGATCTTCTCTGACTATAGAGTCTAAGAAACCAGGCCAGATGTCAAATTCTGGTCTAGAGATTAAAGATCAATTACATTAATTCTAAGCAAAAGATTCATATGAATTTCTTCCTTCCATTTCTTTTCCAGAGGCTTCAACTCAAATTTGTTTCTTCCACCACCTGGTGGATAAATGTGTTTCAGATGACCTTCTGATAACAAGTACCAGAATGAGAAGGTCCAGCATTTCCACTTGCGGAACAATGGTTTACTAAGATTTCATAAAATAACTCCTCTAATGCACATGAGACTTTTTCTGGCTATGACAATTATCAGCATTTTCATAACTGGAAAACACAGAGGCAGTTTGACTCTAAAGATAAATTAGTGTATTTCCGCAAAAATTATGACAGTATTCATGTCATAAGTAAATTTAAGAAATACTTTTTTTCTCAATACTTTGGCAAATTTTAAATTCAAGACAACCTTTGCCATCTCTTCTGTACTGAAATAGAGAAAATTATTTTTGACTGTTTGAAAACTCACTTTCTTCAAATAATAAGGTTCTCAGATCTGGCCCATAGAAGAGAGACAGAATAAAGAAAGAAGCATACAAATATTCAGGTTTCTTTTATTGGATAGAATCTTTCATATTCTGCAGTAAAACATTCTTTGCTAATCTTTCTCTCTCCTTTTGTAGCATGTTGAGACAGCCTGTGATGTAGAAAAGAAGAATTAATTTTTTACAGTGTTGAAAGTTTTTCAGGTGAAGGGAACTTTTACAACTAGAGCACTTCATTACCAGTCACTGATAGCACTTTTAAACAGGCTGAAGTCTATTTTCAGTACAGATGGTTTTGATGTTAAAAAAAAAACCTAAAAAAAATTAGATGTTACTATTCGTATTTTCTTGGTAATAAATTTTACCCAGATTCTTCTTGCTCCTGAAGTTATTTTCAGTAATTGTCAGCATTTCGTTCTCTCTCCTTTCCTGCCATTGTGAAATCTTATTTCTCACTAAAATATTCCACAGTCTATCATCAACCCATTGTTTTCCCCTTATCAAACATTCTTTAGCATGAGAAGTAGCGTAACAGAATTCATCAGTGAAACAAGAAATCCCACAACTTAAAATCATAAGCTTACGAAGCAGAATTAAAACAATGATTAGACCACCATCTTAACTAAGTTCTTAAAATTTATTATTTCCTTCAATGTACAAACTTAGAATTTCAGAATCGTAGAGCTTGATTCTGCCTTATGTAGTCTAATACATTCCCCACACTCAGACAGTTAACTTCACACAGAAAAG
Organism: Pygoscelis adeliae; assembly: GCF_000699105.1. NCBI lineage: Eukaryota > Metazoa > Chordata > Aves > Sphenisciformes > Spheniscidae > Pygoscelis > Pygoscelis adeliae. The sequence goes on from NW_008824196.1 coordinate 2,294,499, forward strand.
AAAGAAAGTATACAAATGAAGCACCAGAGAAAAATCTGGGATGCTGGACAGAAATCACTGATTTTGCCTTACATGGAACTTCATGGAACTTACATGGGAACTTCTGAAAAAAGGCTTTTGTATGTGCATCTTTGTATGCATGACTAAAAGGATACATACCTTTTATATGTATGGATAATATGCAGGATATTACCACGAGTTGAAATAAAAGTAAATGCTTGCTGCTGCATTAGCAAAATTATGCCTCACTTTTTTTTTTTTTTAACTTTTTAATTATTTTTTAAATTGGAGTAACAAAACCAAAGCACTCAGAACTTCCAATCACAGCCTGGTAAGAACTATCTTTATGTGATATTCACCTTTAAGCAAAGTAGTCCACTCCTGTACATAAGTCAATGTTTTGTTCCTGGTACAAGGCTCAGCATACTGGTGAACTTGATTCAAGCTTCTGACCTACTACCAGGTTTTAGGAAGTGGTTAATCCTTGTGTGGCTGAAACTGTGCTCTATTGTATTTGGAAGTTTAGTGGGAATAGTGTGCCTCAAAGGGAGTGTAGGTCATTAACACTTCTCTCCTATTCTATTTCAAATCCAGAGATTTTAATCAAACATGCTACCAATTAATGTTATTCATTCCTAGCAAGTAAACATCTTAATCATCCTTCCATTTGTGACCAAATTAAAAAATCTAGAAGTCTCAAGATACCTGTATAAGTTTTTTCTCTTAAGTTAGGTAATCTCTTTAGCAGCTTTTCAAATCAATATTAACAGACAGGCAGATAGTGGTATCTTTGCAGTAGAATATTGCAAGTTGTTTATGGGTTTTCTAAATAGAGCAAATTCTTTCAGTTATCAAAAAAATGAAGGATATGAAGATGCCCAATAGGGTTTTTTTTTAATTAATTTTAAGCAAAAGTCCTCCTCTAGATTTTTTTTATAGAGTATTAACCTCCAATACTCTACAAATCTTTACATGAACCATCTCTATTTTCAGAAAGCCTTTTTATAATTATATATATATTTGTACATGTATTACAATGCTGAAGGTACAGATTATGGAATATTATTGTAGGAACTGGGATGCTAAGATCAAAGCAGAATATTTTGATCTGGGTCTACCCCCCAAGGACTTGGGGGTGCTGGTGGATGAAAAGCAGGACATGAGCCAGCAATGGGCGCTCACAGCCCAGAAGGCCAACCGTATCCTGGGCTGCATCAGAAGAAGCGTGGCCAGCAGGTCGAGGGAGGTGATTCTGCCCTTCTACTCTGCTCTGGTGAGACCCCACCTGGAGTACTGTGTCCAGCTCTGGAGCCCTCAGCACAGGAAAGACACGGACCTGTTGGAGTGGGTCCAGAAGAGGGCCACAAAAATGATCAGGGGATGGAACACCTCTCCTCTGAAGAAAGGCTGAGAGAGTTGGGGTTGTTCAGCCTGGAGAAGAGAAGGCTTCGGGGAGACCTTATTGCAGCCTATCAGTACTTAAAGGGGGCTTATAAAAAAGATGGCGGCAAACTCTTTAGCAGGGCCTGTTGCGACAGGACAAGGGGGAATGGCTTTAAACTAAAGGGGGGTAGATTTAGACTAGATATAAGGAAGAAATTTTTTACGCTGAGGGTGGTGAAACACTGGCACAGGTTGCCCAGAGAGGTGGTAGACGCCCCATCCCTGGAAACATTCAAGGTCAGGTTGGACAGGGCTCTGAGCAACCTGATCTAGTTGGAGATGTCCCTGCCCACGGCAGGGGAGTTGGACTAGATGACCTTTAGAGGTCCCTTCCAACCCAAACTATTCTATGATTCTATGATTCTACGATTCTATAGGCACAGAAACAAACCTCCTCCTTTGTCAGAAGGTCCTAAGGAAAAAGACTATTTTCCCATTTCTATTTGATGCATGACAAACCAGTTAATAACTATTGTTTTATGTGATCTCCAATGCTGTAAAAAGATACCTGTAGAGGAGAAAAAACTTTTAACTGGCTAACAAATTTTGTTTACATGTGTTTTGCTACCATATGGCTCTTTGCAACAGTCCTTATTTTCCTTGCTTTCAACAGAAAAGCATTGCTGGAAGTCCAAAAGATGGCATATCTGCTTTTATGTGACACATATGCTGAGGTCATAGATAAAACATTTTTACTCGCAGAACACACTTGAGGCAGAGCAACAACAGGACATATAGAAAAAACATTCATAATGTTAAAGATCCCTTGATCCATTTCAGCTGAGAAATACACTCAACCAAGTACATTTCACAATGTCAAGATTACTCAGTAGTATATTGTCAGCTCCAATGCATTTTCCATTACCATGTGCCCTGGGCTTCATTAAAATAGGGAGACAACATTACCGATGACAAGGCAACAGAGGTCTGTGGCCCTTTAGAACATATGCAGAGCTCCTTACCCGGTCGAAGCAGATACAAGCAGATGCGTACTCTTTTGCAGTCTTCATTCTTATTTCATATACAAGGCCTTTTGACTGCTTTAAGATCATCTGGTATTCCCTAACGTTATCTTTAAGAATGAATCTTTGTAAAAAATACAGCAAGGAAATAACACTTCCCAAATCTTCCCCCCTCTTTTTTTTTTCCTTAATTTTTTATTTCTTAATGAAAACTATGGTCAGATGTAAATATTTCAGAATATAAGACTTCAGAAAGCTCCGTTGCTTGATAATAGAAGTAATGAATATTATTTTTAGAAGGTTGAACTGTCAGTGGTGTCACCAGCTAAGGTATACAATTTCTCCCCAAGAAGCCTACCAGAAAACCTCTGAATTCAACTTTCTCTGCAAAGGTCTTCTGTGCTGGCTTACGTATTAGAAATATAATAGCCTACTTTTTCCCCTTGGGGTGAAAGATAATAGTCTTCACTATTGAAAGAAAATATGGAATATTTTGGACAACGTGGAATTGTTTATTTTTACATCTTGCCTACACTGATATTACTGAGATGCTTATCTTTTATGTGTTCAAAAAGAAACTGAGTGACTCAGAGTCAGATTCACAGTTAGACACTGAGGAAACCTGTTCAACTATTTTTGCTAGAATAAGCTCTTGAGAAATATCACATGATCTGTTCTACACTCCAAATACTTTCAGACATTCCATGTACTGATCCTTACATCTAACAGTTGCCAAACTACCTACAATGCAGTTACTAGAGAGTTCTTTATTATTCAAGTTCAAGTATTTCAAATTATATTATAATCTGCAAATCCATTGTGATAGAAAATCTCATAATTTCTTTTGTAACGTATGTGCCCCGCTCCCAGTTAAATCCCAGTTATTATAAGGCTTCCCACTGATAAGAGGAAGGGCCTGTTTTGTCCTTGAGTCTCTTAACACAGCACCCTTCAAGCCATTTATCTCCATGAAACCCTGTAAAAGTTACTGATTGTTGAGTAGTCTCTTGATAATTAAATTGCTCACAGGTCAATGAGGCAGTAATAAAGCTATTCATAAATATGGAAGAGAAAGTGGTTTTAGATGGAGGCTAGTGAATTTGCTATATTTGTTGACTATTTCTATTTGCTTGAGACTGCAAAGAAAAAACAGGACTTTCATCTTATCAGTAGGAAAATAAGAAATGCAGTTTAATTTTGAGGGCAAATATTTCTCAAAAGGAACTGTAAAGTAAAATATTACAACAGGAATATAGATCAAACTAGCAACCACTTGAAAAATCTATTCGTATTACAAATTCATTCAGATAAAAGCTTACTTATTGCATTACATAGCCAATAAATTATGTACTTTCCCTGTTATTTTTGAAGGTATTTCCACAGTCCTTTGCTTGCTCTGCGTCTCAGAGCTGTGCTACGAACTAAAGACAAAGTACATGATATGGCATGATGGCATATCCAGCACTTAGAGCTGCAATTTGTACTGACAAACAGTAAAGCAATGGTTAAAGGGTTGTGCTTTTACTGTTGTACTTCAATGCTTCAACAATGCTAATACAAGTCCACCCCTGCTATATATAGATCCAGTAGAAGGAATGCTTAGAGATAAGCAGAATTCATATGCCAGAACATGAACAAGACTTGAAGAGACTAATTCAACACATTTTCCTGTATTTTTTTAAAAAATGAGAATTTTAAGACTCAAATAAAAACAGCAGGGAGAGGGGACATGATTAGGAGTTATTAATTCCTTTTAAGGGATTTATCTTTTTCTTGTTTTGAACAGTACTGCTAAGAGCTAACAACTGCTCACTGACTAGCTTCATACAGGACATAATTTTAGAAGTCAGTGTCTGAACCAAAACCATCCACTAATCATACATTCCACAGAAACACTCAAAATGCACAGCTTCAGAATACCTTAACAGAGCAGGTGACAGTGCTCAGGAAACACAATTAGATACAATGGCTTTGATAGTTTATGTGAGTATATATTTACATGCATTTTATATTGTTACTTTTGAAATAGAAGCAAAAGCAATATTAAAATATATATAACTGATTACTTATTATTAATGTAAATTTTTCTGACCATCAGAAAAGGATTTTTTGTTTTGCATTACCTAGCTCATATACACAGGTTCAACTACTGACAGAATACTGAATATTCAGACCAGCAAATATACAAAGACAGTTCTCAAACACAATCTTCTGCTGTTACTAAAGATATAGCTAAAATAAATAACATATCCAGCAATCTTGCAACTTGATAAATCATTACATTGGCAATAGGACTGAAGGCCCCTGCAGATCTGCATTTGTTTTCCTAAGTAGCTGTGTAACAGACACCAGACACTATGACAGTTTCCCAACCAAAAATTTACTGCTGGTACCAAGCTGGTGCCATTAGTTTAAAAGGCAGCTCCAGACATAAAGCTGTCCAAATATTTATGGGTAAATCCAGTAATAACATCCTGTAACAATTAACTTCTTTATTTTTGTGAATCCTGTAGATTTTCCTCTTATTTAACCAAAAGTATTCCAGGATTTGAGAACCAAAAGGCACCTGAAAAAACAATCCTTTTTTATTTTATTTTATAACCATTATAAGGTTTTTGTGCAGCTGAAATAATGATTTCTAAGCCCGATCTGGCATTTTTCTTGACTCTTCTCAGCAACACAATATCAAACATAGCTCTTGTGACTTGTCTCCCCCCGCCTTTAAAAAAAAAAAAAATCCCACACACTGACACTCTACTAGGCAAAACACTTCTAAACTTTAGGGCATGATAGAAAACAAATATCTTCTCATACTCCCTTGACATGAGCCATGTCAGCAAGGGCAATAAAATGAACTGAAAAACAGTATTACCACTCTATACAACTACTGGGTACAGACAGGGTTAATGACTTCATGAACTACAACACTGACAGTTTTTTCCCCTCTTCTCTGTGCTACAGGTATGGTAGAACCCATTACTGTTGAGATACAGAAGCATGCAAAGTCAAGATCAAACAAAAAAGTTATCAAATGGAAAACAGTCTGAGTCTCATTATCACTTAATAATAGTGCCAAAAACTCATGTCATCAGTGCAAATTAAGGAAAAATATGGAAAACATGACTGGGATGGATTAAACAAGGTTTTTATCAGGATACACAGTAAAGTATAAGAAACTGGATAATTACTTCACTTAAAAAGGACCGCAGAAATGCTGTTATATAACTTCACAGTCTATTTATTATTGGGCTAGCACAAACAAGCACAAGACCCACAAAAATGACAGCAGGGACAAGTTCATTAAACCAAGAATCTGATGTTTATTGCTAGAAGGGAGCACACAGACACTTCATCTCCTGCTGCTGCTACTGCTGCTACCGCACTCAGACTTGGTTTTTGTTAAGGGGAGAGAGGACACAGCTCAGATGTATTCCCAGATTCATTTTCTGAGAGAGCATTCCCTACTGTTCCTTGAAAGATCCTTCTGCTCCTATATGACATGTGTGTTTGTGATGGTGTGTTCCCCCGCCCAACCTGTCCTTTATCTCCTGTAACCCTGCTCAAGGGATACCTAGCAGGGGCAGTCGTTAATGGATGCTGATGGTGATACTTCGCCCATTAATGAAGTGGATTCGGGAGCCAGATAACCACGCAATAGCCCTTGGTTATTGTGAGAAAGACGCCCACCTAACCACAGTTATCAGTATGCAAATATGACTATGAGTCAATCATCTTACCCCTATAAATAGTGAGCAGCCCAAGAGCCCTTTGAGCTCTCCTGCATGGCAGTGGGCTGCATGCCAGGATCTCCCTTTGAGTAGGGACGCCTCTTAAGGTTACTCCTGGAGGTTGAGAGATTCCTTGCCGCAACAGATACTCGGTAAGTGACTAAACTTTGAAATCTTAGCTAAGTGATATAAAGCATTGATTGCACATATATAATCCTTTAGACATAAACTGTTGACCAAGATTAGGACTAGGACTGGATCCAGCCGCACCTGAACTCCTCTCTGAGAAGTTCAGAAAGCAAGGGGGTCCTTTCTGAACCTCATGACTCAATGGGAGGGTCTCCCTGACAGTAATGTCTGACCCTGTCCTCTAAGCAGTAAATAATCAAGTGCACCTTGACATCAAATTTTGTTCACTGTTGCATTTACCATTGAACTTTGTTAATTCAGGCTTTAACTCAGTGTTTTCTAACAATAAAGTATTGTTGCTTCTCTCTTATGAGTGAAGTGCAGTTTCACTCCATCCGTGACAGTGTTTTATCCCAAAGTAAAAAGTAAAACTCAGTATACAGCCAATGACATATAACTACTATGTGTTGCTGATTATAACACATTTGTTGCTCTTTGATTACCCTATTCTTTGCTTGGTGATATTTAAAAAGATGCTCATGAAAAAGTGGACACACAAGGAACATAGTAGCCATTAGTATATTTTCTGAAGTTTGTATGTGAAGACTGGAATCATGTTCCTCCACAACTGCAATACAGATAAAATAATCACGAAGAATCAATTAACTACTAAAAGATGTAACCGCAGGTACAGATAATTAGATGTTATTAAGAGATACAGACTAATCTTAACAGCATGATCAATTTTTCAATCTTTCATATATGTGAGTTATAATTACTAATGTCAACATCATTTGGTTGATTCAGTTAAGATATTTTAAGTCTTTTGCTGAAATTAGCTAAAGTGAACCCATACCAAAAAAGACGGCAAATATCTCCATCACTACTCATTCCCCATACATAGTAATAGCTTAGAATAAGTGAGGAATGCAGGGAGCTGAAAACTTTATGTTTATAATTTTTAAAAGAAAAATGTTCAGAGGGTTATATTATTTATGTCTAAAATACTCTAAATTCAAGAGAGCAGTCAGATATTAACAACCTGAGTTATTTACATTGAAAACAATCAAGCAAAATCTTTTCAAAAGTCAGCAGCTCAAATTTACATTCACCATACCACAAGAGTCATCACAAAGGTGTGGAAAAAAGTTGAATATTTTCCCTAGTTGTACCAAGAGTCTCTAAAAAAAAAAAAGCACACCATTAAAAAATACTCATTAATGTAGCAGAAATTTTCACATGCTAGCTTTGCCATTCAAATCTGAACAAAAATCACTATTAAAATGACCTGGGTTTGGCAATGTTCCCTGCATGGTATTTTAAGTTGAATGGGACATGACTGGAAGCTCACAAATAATAATTTTGAACAACCAAAGGAAAATAACTATTTTTCCTTTGAAAGGATGACAGAGAGCATTATCAAGAATTAAAACATCTTAGCTGCATAATCACAAATGTCTTACAACAAAAGGTCACTGTGAGTTACGTAGGCATACTTTGGCCTAAAAAGTTCAATTTGCAAACACATTTTTCCGTTTGAATCTCTAATCTCCACTAATCTCTAACTCTGGGAGACCACTAATCTCTAGGTCTTTATTAACTTTCTTCTAAGTAACACTTTATACCATCCATCAATTTTCCTCACACCTTCTTATTTATTCCCAGTTAATACACTGGCTCACTGGTAGTGAACACCAGATAGACATATAAGCCTGCTTACATTTCACTCACTGGCAAGATTCAATCAAAAAGATCACAGACAACGTCAAGTTGGAAGGAACTCATAAGGATCATCGAGTCCATCTCTCTGCTCCTCACAGGACTATCTAAAACTAAACTATATAACTAAGAGGGTCATATCCAGACACTCCTTGAACTCTGACAGGCTTGGTGCCGTGACTGCATCCTTGGGGAACCTGCTCCAGTGACTGATCACCTTCTCAGTGAAGAACCTTTTCCTAATGTCCAATCTGAACTTCCCTGACACAGCTTCATTCCACTTCCTCGTGTCCTATTGCTAGTCACCAGAGAGGAGATCAGCAGCTCCCCCTCTGCTGCCCCCCTTGAGGAAGTTATAGACTGCAATGAGGTCACCCCTCAGCCTTCTCTTCTCCAAGATGAACAAACCGAGTGACGTCAGCCGCTCCTCATAAGTCTTGCCCTCAAGGCCTTTCACCACCTTGGTCGCCCTCCTCTGGACGCACTCTAATAGTTTGATGTCCTTCTTATAATGAGGCGCCCAAAACTGCACACAGTACTCGAGGTGGGGCCGCACCAGTGCAGTGTAGAGTGGGACTATCACCTCCCTCGACCAGCTAGCTATGCTGTGCTTGATGCACCCCGGGACACGGTTGGCCCTTTTGGCTGCCAGGGCACACTGTTGACTCATAGTCAACTTGCCATCAACCCAAACTCCCAGATCTCTTTCTGAGGGGTTGCCTCTCCAGCCTCTTGTCCCCCAGTTTGTATGTATAAGTAGGATTACCCGGTCCCAGGTGCAGAATCTGGCACTCGCTCTTGTTAAATTTCATACGGTTGGTGATTGCCCAGCTCTCTAGTCTATCTGGATCTCTCTGTAATGCCTCTCTACACTTGAGGGAGTCCACAGCTCCTCCTAGTTTAGTATCATTGGCAAACTTACTTAATGTACATTCAACTCCTGCATCCAGAATAAAGCTGAATCTTCCACTGCTTTTTCATGACAGAAGAGAGGAAGGAAACCTGTCCCTTATGTTTTTCTACATACCTTTTCAACATCAGGGGAAAAAACCAAACAACAACAAAACAAAGAACCAACAGCTAACATATTTTAAAATTTGCTGTGGAATGGGTTGAGCTTTCTCACCTCTTCTGTCTGAAAAGGAAAGGGAAAAGGCTGGAATAAAGCTCCTACCACGTATCTTATTCTTGCAGACAAGTTTGTTTGCTTTTTTCCCCCCAATATTATGAACATCCTGATTGCAGAATAGCTCTGTAGAATTTATTCTATGCTGCATATGTAGCCTATTTTGGGAATTTATATCAAAACACAGTATCTTCAGATAACACCTGATTAATCACAATCTTTCCTTAGCTGATTTTGTTTAGAGGAAAGTTATAAGCAGAAAGACATACAGCTTGCTATTTTTAAGAGGAAGTTAGTAAGGTTACATACTCTGTGAAGACATTATCAAGCTTCACAGACAAGATACAAAGTCAATGTTTCAAAATAGGAACAAGACAGTTTTGTCAAACTACTTTAGGACTTGTGTATAAGAATTTCTTAAGAAGATGAAAGGACACAGAAGCAGCCCTTTACAGGAGATGCCCAGTATTTTCATCTGTGTTTTAAGATGCATGCATCATCAGTATAAATACAATTGGCTAGGGCAGGTTTTGTTAAGTTCACTTGCTTAAAAACTAAGCAAAGTGCCTGCTTTAAGATACACTGCTGATGTAAAAAGCATTCATACTAGTCAATATAAGTGACAAAAATAGCAAGAACCATCATCTCTGCATGAATCAAAATACAAAAGTTTTAACTTACACAACACAGCTTTTACAGGAAATACTTAAACGTAGTCCATATCTTAACCACTTTGGTTATTGAAATGGAGATCAAATTCTGAAACAATGTTTTAAAAGCTGCTCATAGGACAGACTTGAAATATCAGCAACCTCAGAAACAAACGAACTTTATATATAAACTAGAAAACCAATGTTTGGTGAATAAAAATATTTATTTTTCAAAATGTAATTGCTAAGATGGATTTCCTAGTAATCTATTTCAAGATGTATCAATCATCAGTAACTTCAGAACACAAACAAAAAACCCCAAACCTTTTCTGACTACCGTACATGGTTGCAGAATAGTACGGCTTTATTGAATAGTGGCTTCCTTTCTACATAATATTTTCAAAATATCGAGACAGCAAATATTTAATTAACAAAAACAGATTTTAAAGTGTTCACAAATTACATGTGTGCTGTTTTGACAAATATTAAGTTACATTAAAATAATGTTTCACCACTGAATGCATACTCCCTTTTTGTTCTAATACAGTAGCACTTTGCAGTTTTTATTAAGTTTACAGCCAGAGAAGAGAGTGTTGTTACACAATGTGCTGTTAAGAGATATTTAAGTATGTAATTAGAAGAGGTGATAAATATACAAAGTAAAATTACAGAAGTAGTATGCTGGAACCTTCAAGCAAGATTCCTCACTTACTTATGTACCAGTAATTCTACTTTTCAGTAGGAACAGATTTATTATCATGAACCAAATTGTTATAGTTTCACAAATTCATATGTTTTCAAATAGGTACAGGATTTACTTTTCCTTTGGAAATGTTTGCAGTTTTTTATTCATAGAGAAAAAAAAATAGGTGGCAAGCACCATGATTTACAACACTGAATAGCAAATAATTACACCAGACATTTGGAAAACCACCAATGTTTGAGAGTTTTTCAGTTGTTGGCTAAACAACTGCAAGTATCTTTGCCAAAACCAGAATAAAATGTCTAATCAAAAGTGACTTTTGCATACAGAAAATAACGTATTCGCTAATCTATTTTAAAAGGAAAGTTCAACCAATTATAGCAAAGACTGCGACTATATCTATTCACTTGTGCAACCCAGTTTTCAATTCCAATCTCCTTCAGAGCTTACAAGCTGCATCTCATGCTTTAGCACGTAGGAAGCCTGTTCCTCCTCCAGTGGTTCACACAAATTCAGTTCTAGAGATGAAAGATAGTATACTAGCAAGGAATGCTGTACTCGTTTTACTGTGCATTTCTTCCACAAGTTCCACTACCGACACACCATACATTGCTGGTACAAGGGGAACTATTTGACTGCACACAAGGCGGACACTCAGGAGGCACTCACGAAACCTTCACCTATGAGGTAGCAAGTCCCTGTCATCTTTGACTCTCAAATCTTACTTGCTGCTCCAACTGTGAGCACCACTTGAGATGCTCCTCTTTTGATTCTACGCAGGGCAAAATATCACCATCTTGAATTAGACCATCCCCTCTAACAGTTTTTCACTCCACAAAGCAGTAAAGTTACAAAGCAGAGAGCTTTATGATGCTCAACTACAGCATAAGCAGACAGGTTTTTTCATACATTTCTCCCAGGTAAATATAAGGGATATAGGGTTATTAGTTCAATCTTGAGACATGCCCTACTATATTTAAACATTATAAGAGACCCGATGCTAAGTTTTAGACTCATTTTTATATTTTGTTAAATTCTGGTTCTTCCCACCAGAAACTCACCACAAGGTGAGCCACTGAGAACAGCACAAACATATAGAAAACTGCATTTATTAGTGACTTAACAGGCAAATTGTAGGAAATTGCATGCAAATATAGCATATGGATCATGGTGTGGAAAAAGACAGTGTATATATATACAAAGGCATACATAAAAAGGAAATACAATAGTTGTTCAACATTGCCTTATAGTAAAGAATGTTTTAGAAATGGTCTCTGAGGGAAAATTACTTAGGCTCTCAGCAATGCAGAAAGTAGGGCAGAGAATATACAGAAATGGACAAAATTAAAAAGATCATGTGAAGAACAAGGAACCTTTCAAACATGACTATGTAAGGAAGTACAAAAGACGGAGTTAAGGTAAAATAGACAAGTCTATTACATATAAGTCTAAACGATAGTGATATCAGTCATGTCATCCTGATAAAACTTCAATATGCAGAAGATGTGTAAGTCATATTTTAAAGATATGAGTATCTAGAGTTTGAATACACATTTTGGATATATATTAAAAGGTAATTTGAACTCACGATCTTTCCAGAAGATATAAAAGCTGTAAACGCTCTAAATCTCTGAAACAGAAATCAGCTACTCATTGAGATACCTTTAATTCAGTGCATGCACATTAAAACTCTGGCCCCAAAGCTGGAAAAAAATTGCTTTAGAGCATGTACATACAGGCAGTTCTTATGCTATTCTAATAGAGCACAAAGGTAACATTAAAACATAAATAAAGGATTTTGCTTCAGTTTATGATGTATCTCACAAAATGTTACATTCTTGTGCAAAAAAGTCAAATCAATTTACAATCAAATGCATGGAAAAATGATTCTCCACTTAGAGAAAAGAACATAATTTCTACTAACCTTCAGGATCAAGGAGTTTCTCTATGCCCAGGTGTTGCCTGGCTATGTTGAATGCATGGTCTAATCGTTGTACAGGTGACTGCTGAGAAGCAACAGCATTCCAATCAAATAGGTCTGGTCTAAAGCAAACATAGAGGAACAGTAAGTTTCTTCTTTTTTAGCATTACATTTAGTTACATATTTCTATGGCTACCCACCAGCATCAGCTACTACTTTTTTATTTTCTTAATGAAAGAACTTGTGCAGTCAGCACTGGAACTAATGAAGCTTGGTTTCTAATGGGTTTGCATCTTATTCTCATGCATGTTCATCACCATCACATTAACCACATTTCTTATTCTCCACTAAGTCCCAACAGCCTATAACCTCACTCCCCCAAACCGGCTGTTTTCACCCATAGTGCTCTGGCTCCTGTCACTGCCCAAAATGCCCGCAGCAGGCTTGCTCCCCTCTTCCAGTCCTGAAGAGTGCCTGGGTGAGAAGGATCATGTTCTGTGGCCGTGCACACTGGGACTGGCTTGTGGCAGGCCAAGCAGGACAGATAACTACAGAGGTAATTTTGCAGCCTTCCTCCTCTCTCCAGCCACCAGTTTTTCACTTCACTTCACTTACTATTTCTAAGAATGTAATTGCTTCTGAGATTACCAGCTCGTTATATCCAATTGAAATTGGTCAACAGGTTCAAAAATTCATGACCTGGGAAGGTACACAGCATAGCTGCACATGCCACTGTTCTTATCAAAACATTTAGAAAAATACACACTTTTCAGATTAGTATAAAACTGTAGTCCAATCATAGGTTTTAGCTGGTAGGAGCAAAAACACTAGAGCACAATTTAAATGCTCTTGCAGGAAAGACAGAACGACCAAAACTGAATTATAGCTCAGACACACAATCTGAGCTCTTGTATTATCCATTGAACCATCTGCAATATAAATAATGTTAATACACTGTGACCTTTGGCATTTCATCTGAGAGTTCTCCATTAGGGGATCAGAATTTGTTATCAGGCACTCTGGAAAAAAGTTTAATCAGGTATTCTGTAATTAATGTGCATATAATATGAAGAAAAACAACTACACTGTGACTTTGATACAGTGTTCTAAATCAGAAAACATTTAAACATATAATTTTACCTACAGATAAATCACGTGTTATTTACACAAATTAAAATGTTGCAATTAGTTACGACAGACTTACTTATATTTTTATTAATTTTAAAAGTTCATTTTAAACAGTCTCCTGTAGTTATAATAGATGGCAAAAATGTTCACTACATCACAGTACAATAACGTAAGAGAACAAAGGAAAAATGCCATTTATGTCGTAGTAATTTCCCAGTTATGCACCTTTGCTGTCCAATTTTTTTCTGAGAGGGGAGTGATTTACATAGTAACAATTAAGTTATTCTAAGGTACTTTGCTTCTCTATGCAGAGGTTCTTAAACATTATTTAAAAATAGAAGTTTCTCCTTCCCACATGCAGAACAACTTGCCGAGGTGAGCAAGCTCTAGTGCTGGCATGATCCGCAGCGGAGCGCTTTAGTGTGGTGCACAGGGGGGTTTCCCGAACTGGGAGAACTTCAGGCAGAGCCAAGAGAGCCACGAGGAGCCCGCAGCTCACACGACAGCAGCTGATGAGACCTGGGAGGGGACAGGGCCAACGGCAGCCAAGTCCCCCCCCCAGGTATAAAAGAAGCCCTTAGGGAGCATTAGCGACCAGGAGTGCCATGAACAGGGCGGGCAAACAGGGCGTGGCGTGTCAGCAAGGGCATGGCGCAGTAGTTTGCGCAGCGTGGCCGTTTGCGTGGAAGGGCGTGCAGGAAGGGCGCTGAAGCTCTGCCAGCTCGACCAGGGAGCAATGGCATCCACCCAGCAGAAAGCCATGGCCTCTCTAAACTCTGCACCCACCACGACTGACGCAGCTTCCCGGACAGAGCTGCGGTGGGAACATGCTGCTACCCTGGTGTCAGGCTGCAGGCTGTGCCCTACTCTTAGAATCATAGAATCATAGAATCATTAAGGTTGGAAGAGACCTCCAAGATCATCGAGTCCAACCGTCAACCCAACACCACCATGCCCACTAAACCATGTCCCTAAGCGCCTCATCTACCCGTTTTTTAAATACTTCCAGGGATGGTGACTCAACCACTTCCCTGGACAGCCTGTTCCAATGTTTAACCACTCTTTCAGGAAAGACATTTTTCCTTACATCCAATCCAAACCTCCCCTGGCGCAACTTGAGGCCATTTCCTCTCCTCCTATCGCCAGTTACTTGGGAGAAGAGACCAACACCCACCTCGCTACAGCCTCCTTTCAGGTAGTTGTAGAGAGCGATGAGGTCTCCCCTCAGCCTCCTGTTCTCCAGGCTAAACAA
>NW_008824196.1:2309354-2309861 GCF_000699105.1 Pygoscelis adeliae
GGACCCACTTCTTAGGGAAGTCTGCTGCCTCTCTGGGGCCCGGGTTAAAGATATGAAGAGAAAGCTTCCTACCCTAGTATGGCCCTCAGATTACTATCCCTTATTGTTTTTTCAAGTAGGCAGCGATGAAATTGCAACAAGAAGTCCGAGGGCAATCAAGAGAGACTTCAGGGCCTTGGGACGACTGGTTAAAGGATCAGGAGCACAAGCAGTGTTCTCCTTCATCCTTCCAGTTGCAGGGAATGAGGAGCTAAGAAACAGAAAGAGCCAGCAGAACAATACCTGGCTCCAAGCATGGTGTCACCATTAGAATCCTTTACTGAATGCAGGGGGAAACATAGTGAAAAAGAATGAGGAAAAGGCTGAGGTACTTAATGCTGCCTTTGCCTCAGTCTTTAATAGTAAGACCAGTTGTTCTCTGGGGATCCAGCCCCCTGAGCTGGAAGACAAGGAGCAGAATGAAGCCCCCATAATCCAAGGGGAAATGGTTAGTGACCTGCTACACCA
>NW_008824196.1:2309952-2310634 GCF_000699105.1 Pygoscelis adeliae
CAATCCTTTATCAGCAGTCCTGGCTAACTGGGGAGGTCCCAGTTGACTGAAGGTTAGCAAATGTGACGCCCATCTACAAGAAGGGCTGCAAGGGGAATCCAGGGAACTACAGGCCGGTCAGTCTGACCTTGGTGCTGGGGAAGGTTATGGAGCAGATCATCTCAAGTTGTGCCAGGGGAGGTTTAGATTGGATATTAGGAAAAATTTCTTCACCAAAAGGGTTGTCAAGCATTAGAACAGGCTGGCCAGGGGAGGGGTTGAGTCACCATCCCTGGAGGTATTTAAAAGACGTGTAGATGTGGCACTTAAGGACATGGTTTAGTGGTGGACTTTGCAATGCTAGATTAACAGTTGGACTTGATGATCTTAAAGGTCTTTCTGAGCATAAACAATTCTATGATTCTAACTTCAAAATATTAAATTTAGCTGGGGGCAGGACAGGGAAGGGAGAGGAAACTTAGGTGGTAATCTCTGTTTCTAGTCACGGATGCATTAAGTCTGTGATCTCATAGAGTGGTTTGTGTACTAAAACACAGACATTTTCAAAATATAGATCATGTCTGCAAAATTTTTTCCATCCTCCTTGTACTGGGATGGAGTTAACATTCTTCATAGTGGTCCATATGACGCTGTGTTTTGGATTTGTGGTTAAAACAGCACTAATAACAAACCAATTGTTTGA
>NW_008824196.1:2310681-2322203 GCF_000699105.1 Pygoscelis adeliae
CCCAAGCAAGTAGGCTGGGGTGGGCATGAAGCTGGAAGGGAACATAGCCAGGACAGGTGACCCAAACTGGCCAAAGGGATACTCCATACTATATAACTTGCAGAGCAATAAATACTGGGGTAAAGGAAGGCGGGGTTGGGGGAGTTTGTCTTCCAAGGTGGCTGCTGCTTGAAGACTGAGCGGGACATCAGTCTGCTTGTGGGAGATGCCGAGTTAATGCCTTTGCATCACTTGTTTTTCTATTCTTCTTTCCTTCATTTATTAAATGGTCTCTATTTCAACTAATGAGTTTTCTTGCTTTTGCTTTTCCTATTCTCTTTCCTGTCCCGGGGGAGCAGGGGGAGAAGCAAGCAAGTGGCTGTGTGGGTGCTCAGCTGCTGACTGGGGTCAACCCACCACACTCCTACACCTTACTCTACAGGCATATGGATTATTCTTCAATTCTTTTTTCTCTCCAAATTTAACACACTTTGGCTGGCATATGGCATAGGATACATAAGCTCATAAATCAAATTTAGCAAAGAGAACGCTGTAGTAACCACAAAGCTATCTATTATGACTTTCTTAAAAAGCTCTGCAAGGATGTGTTGCACAAATACTACAGAGACTAGGGTGTAAAAAGATTATTCAGTGACAAAAGCTTTTAGGACAAGGAAAGAAAAGAATGATATCCAAGGGACTACCTCCACCCCCAAATGTTTTTTGCGGGGATTTGGTATGAAGTTCTAATCACACTTGTGCTGCTCAGGGTAATACATTATCTTCATACAATCATGACTCGTTTGGTGAGGTAAGGTTTTATATACAGGAACATGCTTTCTTCTAACCAGTCAGGACTCCACTGGGCAAGAACAACAACATTTAGAATTATTCATTGAGGAATGACACAGTATTGTCCTATTCCTCTCAAAAAACCTCTGTCATCATTAATAATATCTTATGTGTTCAATTTCATCCAACTTCTCAATTACATAATTCAGGAGGATATTTTTGAGTTAATGTATCCAGATAGGCCATGACTATTATCATCACATCTTCTATAGAGGTAGGATTCTCAATATAAGACACAGAGAGAAAGAAAAAAAAAAACCAACCACCAAGCACTCAAACACAAAAGTTTCAATAACAAAGTTTCAGATAACATCACGTTGTAGAACACCTTAGTTGAATTTGCATGCTTACTAGCTTTACTGCATATGCGTGTGCCTGTGTAGAGCATACACAGCATCTCTCTTTTTACACTTACTAGAGATGGCAAAAGTTTGAACCCTCTGAGACACAGCTATAAAAGAGAAGTAGTAAGCTTCAGTAAGTCACTGACAGGTTTCTTATGAATTTTCTTAGTATTGTACGTAAAAAAGACAGCACAGATTTCAAGCCAACTTAAAAGTATGTAGCCACCTACTGCAACCCAGCTTTGACAAGCATCAACTTAATTAAAAAAAAATTTAAAATTCAATAAGCTCTCCCTATTCCAACAGCAATTTAACTTTCCAGATTTTCCCTTTGTTGAAAGAATACCTGAGTATACATATTTCAGTAGCACCATCATTAGAGTGAGGGTGTCATAATGTCAGCTTGAAGCATCAGCTTCTCAGTGTGATGTGTCTAGATGTTTCACTGGGTGTATTTACACGGCAAAACTGCCAAGTATGATTGCAAGAGGTATTACAGCCTAGAAGATTAAGAATTGTGGTATATGGCAAATAGCTTTTGAAAATCCCTGAAACAACACTGAAACAGAATTTCATATAACAACTATTACTAGCTTTCTAAGGAGTTTTAAATACAGGGGTGAGCAGGTATGAAATAGTACATGGAAGAAATAAAATGGAATTCTGATTCTCCACCTTTGTTCTCTACGTATTGTTCAAATTGTACAAAAGGAAAGGAAATTTGTTCTCACATCTGCAGCTTGATTCCTGTCTGACAGGGAGTAAAGCCAAGTAGACAAAACTAGCAGTCTTCACTCCTCTCCCTGAACACATACAAGCATATGCATATTCAGAGAAGCTAGAATTAACTAGAACATGTTGAACTCCATCTAGCAGCCACTGATCAGCTAAAACAGCAATGATATTGTATTAGTTTATGACAAGATCGTGGAGAGCCAAAATTGAAAGGATTAAAGGCTTCAGTGGAGAAGTTTCGTATTGTAAAATCAAAATTTATACCAAACACAAGGTAATATTTGTACCTGCAGTTCTTTCCTATAACTAGCAGAAAGGAGAAAAAAAAATGGGGAGGGGGGGAACAAACCTGAAGTTTTTGAAAATATATTTGCAAGAAAAATGGTCATAAAGTATAAAAGGGACTTTATCCCCACCCACCCAATTACATCATTTATGGTGGAAATAGATCAGCCAGGTTAACAAAATTGAATCTGGAGTATACTAAGGCCAAACAAATCCAGACGTATCTTTATGCAGAAATTAAAGTAATGAATAAGACAAACCACACTTAACTATGAAAAGCAACAGGTTACCAACCAATTTAAGGCAAGCAACAAAACAAAACTGAGAGGCGGCAGAAAACTGTGCCCAGTAATTCCATCCTACCACAGTGCTCTGTTCCTGGTCGCAGCCCCTATCAGCGATACAGAGTTTCAAGACACATCTTCAAAGTTTACTCTTATTTTTCCTCAGAGTCCACCTGCTAAATCTTTGTCTAAAATAGAAAGCTAATTTTCATGAGTGCAGATACAGATATCATGACTAAATAACGCCCACAAGAGTTTATAAGCAGTGAAGAAAAAATAAAAAGAATTTCTGAGGGTTGGTTTCTTTACTTACTAAAGCACATGTTTATTCATTCAAATACATTTTTTCCATATGAACCTGAAGTTAATTCATCTAAGATGCATATGGCAGTGAAACCTGAAGAGGTAATGATTTTTGCAAAGGTGTAGATTCAAGAAAAGTAAGGGAAACAAAGTATATACTCCAGAGGGAGAATTCTGAAAGAAGGAAGTGAAACATTTTGAAGACACTTTAACATCATGGGATGTATTGTTTTCATTTCTTCAGAATTTCTGAAGTGACTCATTTGTAAAGTATCACAAGCCTTTAAAACAGCAATCTTTATAACTTACATAACTTTTGGTAAAAAATAATTACAGAAAGGTAATTATGAATATCACAAAGAAACAATATGCATGTTTTAAGAGGCCATTTTCTTAAGCTGTATTAACATCTAGCTAAGGTTATAATGCTATTAGAATTAGGCCGCGATAAAATAATTTAGCATAAGAGCAACTTACAGATATAATTTACAAAAGCTTTCCATCAGTGTATGTAGAAAGGAGCCACATTTAGATCATAAAAGCTACTATCTCCTTTTCAAGAGAAAAGTTGTGGTTTTGTTGTTGTTCTAGCTTTATTTATACAAGAAAGTCTCGTATATGTCTTCAGTACTCTCACAATTAAAACAAAGCAGGAGCCAGTAACTACCATGTAACCTAGTGACTTGTTACAATAAATGCATTTTCATACCTCTTCATACCATTGCTTTTACTTCTACTTCTCCTTTAACTTACTGAAGACAAACTTTTGCTTCTTCTATCCAGGACCTCTTTTTAATGCCATTTTTCTTCTCCCCTCCCCACTCTGCCATCCTGAAGCAGAAACAGCTGCAGAGAAGTGCTCATTTCTAAGGCAGTTACCTGGCCTAAGTTCAAGCATTTTAAAGAAGCAAGGAGGAAGCTAATGAATGCCACTTGCTCCCACTTCAAAATCCCCGATTAAAGGGCCAGAAAAAAAAAAAAGCCTCAAAAAAGCTAGAGGAAAGACGCAAAGCTCTCTCTGATACCCATCTGGAGCAAAAAGATTACAAGAAGTAAACAGGGAAAGCTCTCTCTGATCTGGAGCCTGAAGTAGGAAGAGTTTCAACTGTAGCAGGACTGACCACTCTTCCTTAGCAAAGTATTTTAGTTTCTGTGTATTCCTAGGGTGATGGTGCTGCTCCACAAGCTGCTGCCTTGTTTATTCTGTTCAATGCAGAACATACCATTCAAGGAACTATACCCCAAGTTTATCTTTATATTCCGAAAATTCGCACCCTGGGCTCACTGATGTGCCCTTGTAGCTTTGCCAAGTAACCTGTGCTCTACTGCTCCTCACATTCAGTATTAAAAGCAATTGCTAAAAAGCCTAAAGGTCCATAAAGAGATGGTGATTATACAAATGGGAATATCTACTCAAAGTAACCCCTTTGTAAAATGGCAGAGAAAGGGCATTAGAAATATTTGATCAAAACAAAACAGTCAGCCATAAGCAAGGGAATGGTGGGTTAAAAGACTATGAGAGAGAAAGCTTCCCACTGAGAGTACTGCTCTCACAGCGTATTATGTTTACATAGTTAGCGCTTCATGCTAGTCTCTTACTTTCTTTTAATCCTTTCGAGGAGGCACTGAGAATATTCATCCAGATACAAATTCCACACTACTGTCTGAACATCTTTAAAAAAAAACCAAACAAAAATAAAACCCCACCTACCCATCACTGAAAACATTATATATGAGAAATTAAAATATCACCGCTTAAAGGATAGGGATTGGTTTGATTTTGTTTTATTATTTAAGGCACGCAGTTATTTCATTATTATGAACCATCTAAGTAGAAGGAACCATATTAGATCTTTTTGGTGATTCATGTAAAGCCAGTATCCTCTCCTTAATAATAGCATTTAAGCCTTCCATGTCTCAGGAGTTTAAGGAATTTTGGAGTTGGAGTCATTGTGCTTGTGCACATATATTGTTGTGGGAATTCAACAAGGTTGCCTTAACTCTTTTTTCCTCCATTCTTCAGCTTTTTGCACCTGAACCATGAATGAAGATGATTTAGTACTATCTAGGATGTTTTTGGAGGGCAAATACCTAAAATATAACGTTGGTATAAACAGAAGAAAGTCCAAGGTATGACAACTTCCCAGTGTGTTTATTCCTTGACAAAGAGGACCTCGACTATGACTGTGATAAATATAATGGTATTTTCTATAATGCAGTGCCTGTCCTCAAATGTTTCACACAATCACTCAGCCTGGATACTTTATGGTGAAACAGGTAAATACTATTTAGCAATCAAATTGAATGATATACTTAGAAAAGCACACAAACTCAGTAAGAGAGGCTGAGGGTTGTTTTTTTTTTTCCTTTATAGAGACCAGATGGACACAGGGAATATATTGTTAGTAGCAACTTCAGAGTGTGTAACATCTAAACCAAGACGACATGTAACTCTCTCTCCCATCTTTATCTACTCAATTGACTTCCTCCTGCTATTCTTGTTCCCTCCTCCCCACCCTCAAAAGGAGCTGCCCACAAAGCTAGTGCAACAAAAATGTAACAGAGGCTGTAAATTGAGGCTGAACATGGAAGTTGTTGAAGGATAAATCAGACACAAAAATTACTGTAAACATAAGAAAGTATATACTGTTATTTATTTTGAAGTTTATATGTATTTCTTTCAAGATTATTTGCCATTATATGCTGTGAGCTGCAAAAAGTTAAGTTGGCAAAAAAGTTAATTTCATTTCCCTGAAATCACAGTAAAACAGTGTGACTAAAAAATTTCCTACTTATTGTAAGTAGGATGTTAATTAGATCTATTTCTAGTAAGTTACAACTTAAAAATTTGAGTGCTCAACCAATATTGCAGATGAGGCAATATAGAGACTACAGTGCAGTGTATATTTTGATGCAGTTATAAAAAAAGGCTTGAATTATTTTAAAAAGAAAAATCTAATTGTAAAAATACTAGTGTGGTTTAGATACACAGCAGGACTAACCACAGCATGTAGTAACTGATCTTAATAGCTTACTACTTTATGCCAAAATACCATTCTTAACATTATGCCATAAAAGTATTATGAAGCACTGTTTTTAAAAGCAAATTAAATAAGACTGAGTTTAGAAAAGAAAATTTAATGTTTGTGTATTGTGAGAGACTGATTCCTATAGATGTCAAAAAGAAATTACTTTAATGCTACCAGGAAATCTTCCCTCACTTTCAGAGAGCCTAAATACTATGGAAAAAATTGGCTAGAATCATTCTTTCAGTGTTGGAGAGATCTTTGTTTGTTTTACTGGGGGTTTTTTGGTGGCAGACAGTCTAGGAATAGTGCTAAAATTGGCAAAAAAATACATGCACCAGGCACCAGGTCCACCATATGAGTTCATTATCATACCTGTTTTTCAAACTATGGCTAGCCTTTTTTCTGACTAATTCTGCTTTCATTCCTGAGAACATCTAAATGTGATGAAGGCTGTGCACACAAATTATAGCCTGAGGGTCAGTGTGTAAGGCTTATGGCTTACCTCTGAAATACACCTGAAGGAAAGCCTAAACTCAAAGACTTCAGTGTCAAAAGGAGAAGCTACTATTTGCAGTAAAGACTACTTTTGACAATTAAATCATGAAAGTCTTTTAAGTTTCAGGAATGTTGAACATGTTTTAAATCTTTAAAAATGAAATTTTCCACCAGTGTATTTTATATACGTACTAGGTTATTTCCTAAGTAACCATAAAGACAACCGTAGCTGTTCTGACAACTAGAGCAACAAATCCTTGTTTTTCTTAAAGAGCCCATTTCAATATAAAAATTGCTGGCAAAAAGAGAGGTAGTGAAAGGTATTGTAGAAAGGGACAATAATAAAGGAGGAAAAAGACAATGGAAAAAGTGAATTAATGAAATACAGAGGAATAAACTCAGAGGAAGACAGGAAAAAGAAGAGAACATCTGGACCAAACTTTATGGAGAACAAGGAAATGGAAGAGGAAGAAGTAGAACAGGAGAACTGGAGAAACAGAAAATCAAACAGGGAAAACAGAGGACCTAAATTCAAAAGTGTTTGTCTTCAGAGGGCTTCTCATTCTAGGTATGTAAGCCACAAAATATTAATAAAGCACAGGATGTGTGAGACACCAGGTTTCTCTGAGATTTCATATAAATCGGTGTTGATCAACTTTTCTTAAGTGTATATTCAAACTGACTTCTTTAGGCATGAAGCCAAGACACTCTTGACACCCAACAAGTAGGTACCTGCATTTTAAAGTGACTAAATTAGGTGTCAACACTTCTTAGAGAAGGCTTTTTATTCTTATAGGATAGAGATAGGTGCTCCTTGAACACTCAGAGTGTCTTAGCGTACCTATTTTACTGACTGTATCTTGAATCTTGAAGGGCAATTCAGTGCTCCCGCATACTGAGCATGAAGTGCGAAGTCACCAAAAATCAATATAGAGGACACACTAAGCACAGAGGTTCATCTTAAAAATTACTGACTCAGGGCTTCAGAGAACATTAGGTCTTCCTCTGAGACTTTTGCAGAATAACTTAGTGATTGAAGTCCAGAAGAAGACAACTGGTGTGTCTTGGAGTCTGGAAGACTCACCTCAGGGAATCTGAATGCACACTTCCCGTTTCCCAGATGGGTGCACTACCCACTGGGCAAGAGACAAGACTTCTGTGGAGTAATTATTTTTCACTTCTATTGAAGATAGGCTCACTGTGCAGAAAGCTATGCAAGATTTATGGCAGCAGACACAAGAAGAGTAAAAGTGAGCTTAAGTTTTGGAGCCCTGTTTTAGAAAACCTGAATAAAGTGCATAAATTGTAGTGAGCAGGAAATGAATGTTCACAACTGGTGAACTTTGTACTGAACTGAACACAACAGTGCATAAAGTATGACATACAGACACTTAGAGATTTGTCTAGACAATCCTAATGTGGCTTAGGCAGGCAACTGCCTTCCCCAACCAGGGACTGCTCCTGAATAAAAGCCTCTGTTCAGACTTCTGGAGCTCTTCTTACAGAGAGGGACAAAAAGGAATTTCCAATTACTGATTTTGAACACCAGGTGATATTACATGGTCCTGCAGAGCACTCAGTCTGATACTCAGTCTGAATACCTGAGTATCAGATACCCTAATCAGGAAACAGGCAGTCTGATATTGTGTCTAGGTGAAAAGATGTGCCACCACTTTGGCCTTCTGCCACACTGATTTGCTGAAAATGAAATCAAGGTAGTTACAATGCCGTAAAGCACTACTGGTTTTAGCCTTTGAGTCTACAGTAATAATTAGTTATCCAATATAATTTCAGCATAACTATTTTTTGGCATTTTTGAAATAAAGTATTTTCCCTTCGAGGTGTATCTATTTTTTTTCTTCCCCAGCTGTATCCAATGCAACAGAGACAGCACTGTACCTCCGAAAGTAGTAGGAATCACTCAGTCCTTTTTGTATCACAGGGTTCCTGTGTGACTTAAGTAACATGGTGTTTGAGTTAAAAGCAGCACTTTCCCACTTAATAAGGCTGTGTATAGACAATGTTTTAGGAAGACAAAAATGTATTCATGCCCACAGAAATTATGCATAAGCTCTCACACTGTAACAGAGCTTCTGTGAAGTGAAGTGATGCAGACAGAAGAGTATTCCACAGAAAGCTGCCTTTTTTTTTTTAATCATCTACAAGTATGGAATCAGATCTTTCTTTCTAAAGAGATTCATTGATTTCTACAGGATAATTTCATTCTTATATTCAGTTCCCTCAGAATGAAACCACTTATGAAATGAGAGAGAGAGCAAATTAAAATGAGAAATGACCATCAGCGTAAATAAAAAAAAGTAAGTTTAGAGAGTGTTTGAAAACACCAAAACACATTTTAATGAATGACCAATGAATAGTTATCAAAAGCTAGTGACATAATCACTATATTTTAGTTCTTTTCTTATTTAGTTCCCCAAATACAATTCTCCTAATATCTGCATAAACCCTTGCACCAACACCAAGAAGGTGTCAGCGCATCAACGGCAGAGTAACAGCAGGACAGTGGGAAAGCCAGTTGTTAATGTTATAAATACAGAATGCAGGTGAAAGACATACACGAAGCCCTTTTAGAGTATAATAAATTCTTCCTTAAGATAATGTCTTATTCCTAACATTAGAAGCAAACAACACTTGTAACTGAAATTTCCTGGACCTTGGTTCAGTCAGATCTACTCATGGCTCCCAGGCACATGCAGGGTGAAAAAAAGTACTCACAGCAAGAGATGCCTACTGTGCCTGGAATGGTGGCGTAAGGCATAGCCACTGTAAATGGCTGTCAGTGTTAGTCTTCACGCAACAACAGCAGTAGACTTAATCAGACAGTTTCATTCAGAAACAATTACATGAACCAGCAAAAATTTTGGAAAGAAATATCTGCAGCTCTTCATTGCTTAAGTTGGAAGGCATATATTGCCTCAGACTATGCTTTTAGAAGTATTCTGTCCTATTTTATTTTAAGCCTTTACTGCAACTAAAAATAAAAAGGCCTGATTTGTACTAATATCTTGTAAATCCCTGTTGTCTCTTACTAAACAGAACATACCCATTTAGCTGTTTAAAAACTCAACTCACTGATAATTTGGAGCAGTCAGCCACCTTGCAGGACAGCCCCCTTTAGGAGAGAGGTATAGGAGTGGGAGAAGAGAGATCAGGAGGCCTACCACACTGGAAAAATAAATACTGCTTTAAGACCAGTAGCGGCAAGAACTAGACCTTTAAGATGGATTGGCTTGCACATCTTCCTTAAGCCAAGTACACAGAACCACCAGAGGACTCAGAATCTCTAAAAGTAGAGTTTTATACAGCACAGATTAGAACAAGACAACTTCTGAGAGAGGGTGAAAACTCACATCAGCTGGGGGAACAACATGAAAGGTTTTGAAAACAAAGGCTACCTTCTCCAGATGTGTCCTTTTGAGGTAAATCCATACTTTCAATCCAGCAACTGTCAGTGGCTTTCAACAAACACTAAATTTTCCCCCTCTAATGCTGTGAAAAGCTCAGACCCTCTCTCTCCACAAGAGGATTCGGTCTGACATCAAGTGCAGCACCCAGGTCAAAGAAAACAGGCAGCCATTTAAAAGAATGCTGAAACACCCACACAGGAAGCAGCTAAAACCCCCACATAATAGATACACCATCCTCAAGCCCTGTTACAGCCGTCTGTTACAAGTTCATTGAAATAATGAAAAGTTAGGTTTCCTACCTGTGACTGTGGAGGAGTGCATTGAAAGCCAATCCATCAGACCAGCTACTGGTGAAATTGATAACATTGACCTGTGGATAATTACGAGTCGATTGGCGGACCCAGCTCAGCAGAATCTTTTCACTGTTTGTCTGCTGCAGTCCAGCCATGATGTTTTTCATTACATCTTTGACCTGCAATAAGAGACAGAATTTCATCAATGATTGAACTTACTCATTAAAAGCTAACTTTTTTGTTTTTGACACAAAAAACCTTCAGTTGCCTAGATTTAAGCCTTAAAGAACAACTTCCTAAGTAATTACAGAACATACTTGCTGCCACAGTATAATGACAGCAGTCAAGTCCGAACACTTAAAGACAGCTGATATTGACTTGTTTGTCACCATTGCTGATGCGTTCAGTACATTCATCCCTGTGCCATGTGAAGCATTCCATGTGTGAACAGAGAAGGCGCATTTGTTTGCGCTACTTGTGGGAACAGAGTTCGTAAAAACTAAGTATTTATCCTTGTGGTTTTCTTTGCTCTGGAAATACATCCTTAGTTAATATGATATATTATAGCAAAAGTTGATAAAACAATGAAAAGCATTCTTCTCTCATCGACAGTTGAAATAAGTACCAAGGCAAAATAAACGTGCTCAGTGCACAGTAGATAATGTTTTTGACATAAATGTACAAACTATATTGTTTCCCAGTTGAGTGCACTACCCACTGGGCAAGAGACAAGACACAGTGCCCCTCCTGGTTCTAGAGGCCAACTCAACTAGCAGTCATTGCCTTCTCAGAAGAGGACCAGCTATGGTTTCCACTCAGCCGAAAGCCGTCGCCAGAAGGAATGTGGTGACCCAGACAGAGCCCTCACGCAAGTACACAGCTGTCCAGGTCGCCGGCTGCAGGGAGTGCCTGAGCCTGTCACTTGTACTGGAGGGCAGCAGAGACACCACCTGTGTGCGGTGTGACCAGGTGGATGATCTGCTCGGCCTGGTGGCAGAGCTGAAGGAGGAAATGGGAAGGTTAAGGAGTATCAGGGAGTGTGAGAGGGAGATAGGTTGGTGGAGCTGCACCCTACCATCCCTGAGGCAAAGGCAGCAGATGGAGGCTCCACAGGAAGCAGAGGACCCCCTGCCCTCTTGCCACCAGGCAGAAGGAGGGGACCTAAGTGAAGGAGGGGACCTAAGTGACAGGGGGAATTGGAAACAGGTCCCCGCTCAGGGTGCCAGGCGAACGCCCGCCCGGCCTCCTCCACCTTCCCAGTTGCCCTTACACAACAGATACGGGGCCCTGGAACTTGAGGGCCAGGCAAATGAGGATGTAGACGAAGGTCCATCCAGGGGTTGCCGAGGGTGAGGCAGTCAGCCCCACGCATTATGGCTGCTTCTGCTAAGAAAAAAAGGAGGGTGATTGTCACAGGCGATTCCCTTCTGAGGGGAACAGAGGGCCCAATATGCTGACCAGACCCATCCCACAGGGAAGTCTGCTGCCTCCCTGG